>NC_143018.1:16264539-16347039 GCF_055824585.1 Amblyomma mixtum | reverse complement strand
AACCGCAAGCCGAAAGCTTGTATATTTGTGTTCGCAGCCAGTATTTCAGTTTCCCAGTCTGACTTCTGACAGAAGGACGTCCAAGACTATGAAAATCGAACAAATAGTAGAAAGGGGGTATCAAGGGACATTTGATATGCGCACAGGTCGTCTGGCTCAAGCAGCAAAAGACTGCCAGGGGATGGAATGATATAACTTCCACCCATGAAGATAAGAAGAACGCGCGCAAAAGTAAGCGATGACACTCGAGACAGAAACGAGTGGTTTCAAGCGCTCACAGTCAACCATGCAAGAGGCGGGAACAGCTTCATACTTCATGCTATGCGCCATGAACGGGGTGTGCATAGTGCCTCCGATGACAAGTCGGACAAAGCGTTCGTGGAAAAAACTCGCACTCATGCTGAACAATGCGTATCGCTATCAATACTGGCGAAGGGCAGGCAGGTACCCGCCGCGGTGGCTCAGTGGTAAGGCGCTCGTCTACCGAGCCGGAGTACCCGGGTTCGAACCCAACCGCGGCGGCCGCGTTTCGATGGAGGCGAAACGCAAGAGGCGCCCGTGTGCTGTGCGATGTCAGTGCGCGATAAAAATCCCCAGGTGATCGAAATTATTCCGGAGACATCCACTACGGCACCTCTTTCTCTCTGTCTTCTTTCTCTCCCACCTTCCTCCCTTCCCTTACGGCGTGGTTCAGGTGTCCGCCGATATATGTGAGACAGATACAGCGCCATTTCGTTTCCTCAAAAAACCAATTTACAATTTTTAGGCAGGTACCGGCGCGAAAATTCTCGGAAGCGCTGGCACGAAGAAAAAGCGAGAGCTCTTAGCTGTTCTCCACGTGCGACTGGGACCAAAATGAATCTGCGTGACGTTTTACATGAATGCATGATAAAAATTACGAGGAACTTTGGCGTCTAAAGTGGTGAAAGGCGAAAGCCCGAGTGCTGAATTCTGCTACGCGATTGTTCACTTCACATTCTGTTGATGCATTAATTAGCTGCCAATTAATGACGCTTAATCTTTGTCTTAATGAGTGGAACGCGACAGCGTGTTGTAGCGCAGGCACTCCACGGAACGCCACCACCCGTTCGGCGCGATGCGTTGCCCTTTGAACGCAACGCTTTTTGTGGGAAGGAAAAGGCGCTGTAATTCTCTGTCATCTCGGTGGACACCTGAACTGCACCGTACAGGAAGGGAGCAAGTGGAGTGAAAGAAGAAAGAGGGGACGTAATGAACAAAACGAAAATTTTATTTCAGGAAAGGAAATTACGCAGTGACTGTCTCACATATCTCGGTGGACACCAGTCGAAAATTGTCTCATCTAATTGGGGTTTACCGTCCCAAAGCGACTCAGGTTCTGAGGGACGCCGCAGTGAAGGGCTCCGGAAATTTCGATCACCTGCGGTTCTTTAAAGTGCACTGACGTCGCACAGTACACGGGCCTCTAGATTTAAATTAACTGCAGCATTATGTTGTTCTATATACGGCATGTTTTATTTCGGCGCTCGAATACTTTAAAAAATACTTAGGTAAATTAGCAAAGGTTTCATTTGATAAATACGAGGTCGTCAGTTAAGTGATCAATCTATTATTCTGCCCAGGCGCATTCTGAAGCAAGAAAAACACTCACGAAGCAAGAAAATCAGAAAAAAAGTAGACTTGGTGGCAAAATTTGCCTACAAGAAAATGGCGAGAGGCATGCTACGAAGCTAACTGCTTTATGAAATACTTTTAGCTGCGTTCCCAAGGTGGCATAAAAAGCACCCTTTCCGCAGGATGCAGGAAGCAAGCTTCGCCTCGAACCATGAAAATAGTACTAACTAGACCACATCGAGAAAAAGCGGCAGTTCGCACAACCGTGTTTGTACAAGGCGCCTGAAAGGTAAAGGGTGTGAAATGGAGACAGCTTACAAGACTGAACTAGCGATCCTGGCACGGTATTTGTCAACGGTTTGGTTACAATGGTAAACTCAAAACTGACAGCTGGGCCACCTGGTGGCTTGCACCGTGGTGGGACATGGCAACCAACATTAAAAGCATAATGGAATGAAAACAAGCGCTAAAGAGCTGGACGTCAGTGTTTTCCGGGTAACGTTCGCAGCTCGTTTCGACATGATTATCGTTTTAGTGCTGCGTAGAGTGGTTTAACAACGTTACAAGGGCAGGAGATATGGAATAAGAGCATATTCTTAATGAATGCCCGCCTATTGGTTGCGTGGTGCCTCACGTTCGAGTTATCTGTGACAAGGTGTGCACAAGTTCGGCCTTGTGTGTGTAAAACAGGCCGCGGAATCAAAAAGGACGCGTTGTAGCAAACGCCAGGGCAGCTACCTAGAGGAAGAAATAAAAGAACATTCGCGATTATTTGTGTTAGCAATTGTTTGTCCTTGCTCTCAACGCGAGCTGTCAGCTAGCACGCCATGCGTTATGCTTATCACCGACAAAGGCGAAAACATGGAAGAAAACTGAACACCAAAAGCGCAGTTGCAAGGTGTGCTTGGTTTGGACGGTGACTAATGCTTGTTCAGCGGCTATGTCCGTATGCGGGCCAGCAGGTTAAACATAAGTGCTACCACTAACCGAAAAAAAAAAAAAACCTCGCCTGTTTTCAGAACACTTCTTAAATCTTTTCCCGCATATAACTGATCAACTGTTCATGGTTACTTCAGAACTGTTCGAAATTTTTATCGCGCTTTTTTATTCATGATGATACTCGCGATAGCACAAACCACCTCCATTCCGCAATGTTTAATTTTTCACTAGATGCGAAGTTCGTCTGAACTAAAAGGACTAAATGCAATCAGAGGGTTTCTTCTTGATGCTGACAACCATTTTGCTCTCTCCCGCTAGTTCCAACGCGGCTATGGAGCCAATCGCAGTGCGACAACAATGCGACATTGGGAGTTCAGGACTCTTCGCCTCTATCTCGCTGCGTGCTGTTCAACAAACTCAGGGTGCCCGTTTGGGCGAACCGACGAAAATTGTTTCCTGTCAACAGTGTGCTCCAGCGGCTCAGGTGTTCTGCAGTGGAGCGCTACATCACAGGCTCCACTGTTCGCGGCGGTGCAGGCTTAGTACTCAAACGAAATGTGAGTGCAGCGGAGCAGTTGTGTTTCCATTCGCGTGGAATTCTGAGGATCCGAGGTTAGCAAGATGTCTCCTAAAGAGGGGCCGTTTGCGGCTCGCCGTGTCGCTTTGAAAGGCCGAAGGGCTCTGGTCTGAGTTTTGTGTTCACGTGCGTGTTCGTGAGTGCGTGAGTGTGCGGGTAGCGGCATCGCGCAAGACAACTCCGTCGTTCGTGAAAGCGATCACCCTGGTGCCCAGAGCACCAAGCCTAATGGGGCCACAGGTTTCGAAGAGAACGCACTCAAAGTATGTCCTTAACTGCACCCTAACTGATCCCCCACCCTGCAGAAAAAAAGTTCTATGACGCAATAACCTCATAGATCATTCATCATAGAATATCATACAATCTGTATGATATATCATACAATTTGTATGATATATCATACAGATTGTATGATATTCTATGATGAAAGGTCTGCGAGCTTATTGCATCATAAAACTTTTTTTCAGCAGGGCATTGTCCGAACTTGCCTCTTGAGTACGGGTTACAACTGTCAGTGTATGATGCAAGGTTTAACGGCCACTTGAAACACTATCGCTACGAATGTATAGTCGGCAAGTATAGCGGCAACGTTTATCTCTGCAATCGCGGTCCATTCTTCCAGCTTATTTCCCAGCAAAAGAGGTTGGTTTTTTATCAGATAGCGGCTTCTTCGCGACGTGAGCTTTACGCGATAACCGGACTCCCACGCACGACTTCAGTACGGACACCAGTTGGCCGTCTTGCAAGGGTTGTGTTAGATTTCATCATTCGGCCCGAAGCTGTGAAAACCCTCTAACATACTTGCTTCTTAAATAAACTTTCTGTCTGCGCGGCTGGCCTAACGGCAATGACTGCTGTATTCAAATGCACTTGCGCAGGCGCTGATGTATAATTGTAAGGAAGGAAATTCCAGAAATGAAAATGAAGTGCTCATTAAAGGAATGAAGAACTGAGATCAGTGGGTACGTGCCATGTCACTGAAGCAACAACAACAACAACTGAGGTCACTAGAGCACCCTATTTCACAACAGCAAAATTTGTGGTGTTTAATAACTGGCTCAGCAATTTTACTCATGTGTAATTAAGGCTACAATGAAACGCTAATTAGGTAAAAATTATGGACTGTATTGGAAGTTGATGGAGTCAACGGCCCCGACAAGCGCAAACGATGCGATAAATTAGGGATACGGATGTTGTCTCGTTTCTAAGATATGAACTATGCTCTAATAAGTATTCTTGCGCTATGCTATATGTACGTGACCATGCGGTTAGAGTGAATGAAACACATTCACATGGACCTTTTTTTCTTTCTTGGGGGGGAGGGTGGGGGGGGGGGGGCTAGATTTATCCAGAAGTTCTTTTAGATTGGTCGTAGCGCAGTTGCAAGTGCAGCTTAACGAAGGCCAGAGTGGCGGACTAACTCCACATGCTGTCATGCTTCGGAAACAACGATTTTACTTTTTTTTATAGAGCACTGTTCTTGCTTCTCACAGCCCTAGACTGGATCGTGCTCTCGTGTCGTATCTACTGAGACAAGCGAATGAGTAAGCATCGGAGCTGATTAATTTCGGATACATTCGAGAATAATTTGGTTTATTTAGACGAACTTAACCACTCAGAATGTTTTGACTCGTTAATTTATTCCTTTATCAACAGAAATGGCGCTGACAACGTAAAGTTTTCTCGAAATAACTGGGACGCCTTAATTGAAGCTCGGACCAGCATTAAATTGAGCGACTGTTTAAAATTTGTTAATAGCGTAAGAAATTTCAATGTACTGCGATAGTAATCAACGAGCCCATGAGTCAGACTGCGTTGTTTGGTTCAGAGCTATGCATCTCAAATTTGCAGTTGAGGCGATAAAAAATTGGAGTGGACGTACAGTTACCCAGGTGCAGTGCCACTACAACCTTGCTTTTGAAATTTATAGCAGTGATTGCTTTGTGAATCCCGGCATTATTATTTTGTATTCATGTTGTAGGGTGAAAGCTTCAAGAACGCCAAAAATATTGATATGCATAACTCTCGGCACATATCGCGGTGTAATATGCAAAAATTACACTCTCCTATGGCGTATTCCAATCCACGATCCGGAGCATGTTTTCTCACTTGTCTGCGGATCGTCCCGTCGTGCACCACGCCGCCAGGAGCGTGCCTTTTATTCCACTCGCTGATTTATATCTCTTGACCCCGCTGCGGATCCGGTACTAGTTCGCAGATTGAGAGCGATGCTCCGGAACGCCGTTTGGGATACGCCGTTAGTTTTGCTGAACAAACATGCGGTTGGCATTTAATGCAGCTTTAGAAGTCCGTTCCTGGTAGGTGCGCGTTTTGGGCGCGCCCCCCTCCTCCAACTCACCGCAGCAGTTGCACTGTGGCGACGACGACTACCAGCACGGCGAGAGCCCAGGCGACGAGAGCTGCCGTGGCCAGCACGGTTCGGCGGAGAGGAAGCGAGTCCGTTGGACGATAATGAGTTGCAGCATTTATCCAAACCGCCAATCGTCAAAGCGGGCCGAGACCGACGCTGAACACTGGCGCTGCGATAGCTCAGCCAATGATAGCTCCGCTTGGG
The DNA here is from genome assembly GCF_055824585.1 of Amblyomma mixtum. Lineage (NCBI taxonomy): Eukaryota > Metazoa > Arthropoda > Arachnida > Ixodida > Ixodidae > Amblyomma > Amblyomma mixtum. The sequence goes on along the minus strand of NC_143018.1, from coordinate 16,341,355 downwards.
CCCAATGCTAATCCTTGAGCGTTAATTCAACTAATCAGTTCTGCACGTAGGTGCCGTTGGGTGTGCATCACCATTTGTGATCTCTGGAGTGAAGTTCGGCGCGTACTGGGAGCGAAGGTAAATTTAAAGAAGCCCGCCACGGTAGCGGATGCACCGCTCCTTAAAAAAACGCTGATCATGACTGCATCCAGCTTTTGTTGTCAGTAAAAATCAATTTCGTCGCTCTTCCTGTCTATGCAGATGTAGTAAAATGGCAGTTTGGGCGAATTAGACTTCTTCGGCGGAAGAAGACTAATTTGGAGCTCACAATTTTCCTGCCACTCGATTGAAACTACTTTGTTATCACTGTATTTTTTAACCTGTATTACCTGTTACCTGTATTTTATTTTATAACCTCGACTTGCCCATAAACGATCCGCTTTCTCTGAAAACACCCTCCTTAATAGTCTATCCTCCTCAATCTATCGACACAGGCCAACTTCAGTTTGTGGTCTATGTGTTGTAGATGGCAACACCATGATTTTCAGAGTTTCCATTGAACGAGTTATCGATTTATCCTTTATTTTTGCTATTGTCTAAGGGCAACACTATCCGCCTCTCTAGTTCCTTGCTGTGACACCTCCACTTTTAGGAGGGTTCGAAAATGACATAGAGAGAACTTCTTTTCAAACATCATCAAACATTAATACCCTCACGGAGCTACCCGGAGACTGCACCACTGATATATGAAGTGGCCTACGAAAGTTTCACTAAAGCTGGACGTTAGACTTGTGCGCATGCTGTTTCGCGGTTTTATGAAGAGGCGCTTTGAATTATTACGTTCTCGAAGACCCCTAAGGTTTGTCAACAGGGTGTGCTACTTACGAGCATATTTGCAAAAAAGCTCGGAAATAATGCAGTATAATGACTCACTGCCGGTAGCATTGTTCATGACACCCAGACGACCTGCAGCTAAGAACCCATCTGATTTTATCTGCAACGTATGATCGCTTTGCAGAACTGCTGCATGCTCGGATCCCCAATAAAATCTTCACCAGCCCACTCACGTCCACCGAAGGACAGAGACCTCTACCACTGACATCCAAATAACGCTATCCTTAGCCAGCTGCACCTGACCTATACCCGTAAGCTCTCGAATATCATCCGCCCATCAGATTCGTTATTGCCCCCTGCTACGTTTGCCTTCCATCGGAATCCACTCCGTCGCTTTAACGAACCATGGGGTATTCGGCTTCAGTTGGGGTATTCATGGGGTATTCGGCTCGTACATGCTCTCCCTAGGCCACGCAGGCACGGTCGCATGGCTTGGTTAAGCGGGGCTTTATATGAGCCTTAACCCACTAAAGCTACTGCGTCATAACTTTAAGGCGGAGCTTAAGTGTCTCCTCTAACTGCTTCTCCCCAATGGCTCCTCCAGTGTTTCCTCCCCGCTAAAAGCAGCTAACCTGGGCGCATATGCAACTGTTGATGAGATCCACATCCCTTGTTTTTGTTATCTTATCCCATAGTTTGTCACCACGTCACTTAAAGCGCATTTGATGCGCTTAGTCTCAATGGAGAACAAGCTCTTGTCGGGGCAAACAGCACGCAAAACAGTGAGCCGTGCATGTGACGGAACAGACGTCAAACATCAAACAGTGTTCACAAAATGCACCACTAATGTGGTATACGAGATCCCTTTGACGTGTGGGAGAGTGTATGTGGGGCAAACGGGACAGTGTTTCAATGAGCGTGCTCGACAGCACAATGTGACCCTAACAAGCAAGACGGGAAGCAACGTAGCTATACATTGTAGCAGGTGTAAAGATTGTTGTCCGAAATTTCACGAGACCAGGTTTCTAGCCAGGGCAAAAGAAAAAAATAGAAAGAGAAGTAATTGAGGCTTTTTATATTCATCAAAGAAAAGACAACTGCGTTAGCACGCCTTCTGTTCTCCTCACAAGAAACGAACTAGCTTTTGTGGACGGTTTCATTTAGATGCCCTTTGGAAGTTCCGCTTGCTTCTAAGGCAGACAGCTGGGCTAGTTGGTGTTTAGATTGAGAGGACATAGTAGTAGCGCTTAAAAAACAAGGACGACAGGGTAGAGAAAGACAGCACAGGCGCTAGACATCAACTGACTTTATTCTCGAGAACAACAACGAATTTATAGGCGACAATCACCCTATCGTCCTTGTTTTTTAAGCGCTACTACTATGTCCTCCCGCTTGCTTCCTTCAATCGGTTTTATGATTGTTAAGATCTTAGCGTTGGTTCTTATCCTTATTCATAATCTTTCAACCTGTCCTGTCATTCACACTCGCAAGTGTTGTCAACCCTGCTTTTTGTAACAGCGACCTCCCTATGACTTGTTGTGCTGTTATCACTCGTCCATCACCGCATTTGTTTTTAGTTTTTTGGCCACGTTCACGCACCCTCATGCAGCTCAGCGGCTATAAAAGAGCGCCTGGTTACCTTTTCTTGTTATTAAAGTTGGAAGTTGCGCCTCTTTCCTGTTTTATGTTTCCTTCCTGTTTCGTCTTTATTTGGCGCACGACATTCTTTCAAAACATAAAGGTCAACAACTTTTCAACTATTACTCTTAGCCTCCATCTGTGTTGAGAGGTGTTTAGCTCAAAGCGAGTAATATCCTATCAATATTTACAACTTCGAACACAAAGTTACCCTCGGCGCCGCGGGGTAACAAATTTTGGCTATATCGGCGGGTTACTTGTAATGGATCTGTTGCTTTGCCTGCGGGCTTTTCGAAACCGCACTTATTTTGGCGCGGTGTGAGCAAAATTTACAAGAGAATAAAGCAAAGGATAACTCACGCGATCAAATGCCCTTGCCAGGCCGATTTGTGCCAGTGTAGTTGTTCGTGAGCGCCACTGAAATACTTCAACACCTTACGCATTCATTTTAAATTTAGCAACATATTTAAAGAGGTCCAATCAAAGCAGGCATTGCAAGCTGCAGCCAATATGAGAGAGCTTAAGCGAAAATCTTAAAACAAGGTGAGAAAACGTGAGAGCTTCGTAGCCATCTGCGAATCGCAGTTTTTCCTGTTCATGAGTGTCTGGTATTAAGAGATTTGGACTTCTATCAAATGAATGCAGCAAAAATCGAACATCAATACTGGCCTTAAAATTTCGAATAGGACAAGTGATAAAACAGATTCAAATGTCTTGTAAAATTTTGCTGGGAGACTGGCAGGCCCCGATGTTTTAGAAAGCGGCAATCGACCAAATTCACCCACTACTTCACCCAAGGTTAAAGAACCTTTTATTATCGTGCACACATTTTCAAGAAGCACCATTATCATACACACAAAGCGCGCTATTTGAGAATCAGGCAACGGTACCATCAGGGTAATCAGATACTATTACGCCCCTGAGCGCTCTGCGTAAATAACATGAACAATGGTATGAAGATGTAGTAACTAAAAGACAACCAGGGTAAAGGTGAACGGCGAGGGAACAAGACATGCTATGACAACAAAGTTGCCAGAATGGAAAACAACAGCTTATAAGAGTACGCGCAAAGGTGTGGGAATAAAACATAATATGAAAAAGTAGATAGCGGAAATGAAAACAACAAGCAACCGGAGTGCAGGCGATTGCGAAAGAATAAAACATGACATACGAGATGTGAAAATGGAAACAAGCATGACGAGAGGGTAACAACAAAAAGCACGTGGATGGGCGAAAAGAAGAAACACGGTAAAGGAATAAAAACATGGCCAGAAATGGTTACAGACAAGCAAGGCGAAAACAGCGCGTGAAAAGTAGCGAAAACGTTCACAATCGGCTTGCCAGAACAGCGATTTCTTTCGGCAGGTGCGAAATAGACGGCGTGCCGACACACTTGTCACTGGGTTTAGTACTGTCAAATGCTTCTGCGACCACCCATTTTGTATTGTGTTTAGTTAACAAAAGGTCATGTTTTCAAATACAGGTTTGCAAGGAACCTTTTCTTACCCTCACCCTTACCTTTAAATCGTTTACAACGGTGTCATAGATGGCCTCCTGGATTATTCTGTATTTGCAGCCTGTGTTCACATGCCCCTTCACTAAAACATATACCACTCTGTCCAATGTAGAGCTGTCGGAATTGAGGGTAACTTTCTGCACAACTCTTGAAACACACTCGTGAAATTCTTACGTGCTTCTTGGAACACTGTGGTCTATACTTCTTTACATTAATCGTCAAACGGGCACATACTGCGAAGTTTACAGAGGAGAGAGAAAACAATCTTCACCGCTTGAAAGCTCGCCACTTTCTTATGTTACGTTAAACGCGATGAATTTAGGGCATAAGATACACCGCTTCTTTCTTCGCAGTCTCTTTCTGCTTAGTAGCGCAACAGAAGCGCTGCAGTTGCTGAATGTATTTTTTTTTCTTTTTTATGATCAAAAGAATTTTTCCAGGGCGTTGCTGGCCATGTTTTCTTTTTCTATTCTGGTTTTACCTTTCGCCCATGCAAATGCTTTATGCTGTTATCTTTCCATCATGCTTGCTTTTATTATCACCTATCATCTAATGTTTCAATCCTCCATCATCGCCTCTTTACTCCGGTTGGTCGTTGTTTCCCATTCGGCCATCCACTGAGGCTATCACGTTTTATCCTCTCATCTTCCCTTCACTGTTGATGGTGATGAATTTTCACGGCGCAAGGTAATGTGTGGCTAAAACGTGTCCTGGCAAAGAGTGACTTTGTCTATTCAAGATGGCGTCACGTACAGACACATTTCCCGAACATTCCACCCCAACCATCGTGGGATGGCTCGTTGAGAATGTATCTGGCGTGCACTCTGCGCTAGAGCGCCATCACACCAGTGTAAATAGGCTGTTGAGAAGCTTGAAATACTGGCAAGCATGCTGTCGATTGACTTTAATACGATCTGCTCCTGCTACAATCAGTTACACAAGCTTTGACGAATTCTATCGGCTCCGATTCAAGACAGATACTGATCGGGTGCTTGCAGGTTGTGTTCAGAATGCATATCGGGAAAAGAGGACCACGACTAGCAGGCTATAAAATCAGCGAACATTTAATGCAGCGTCAAAGTGAGGACAGACATGCGGAAATAAGTTATAACTGGCTTCCTGAAGACGTCCCAAATGACGTAAGTTGTTCCCGTACAAGAGCTGAAATCGACGCCTACCGCCACTTATCTCTATCTACCATCTGCTTTGAAAAGGATGACCAGCAGTGGCTACGCGATAACCTAGAATTTATTATGAGCTTCAAGCCGAAGTGGCGTTAATGCGACTTGCTTGAAGAAACCACCCGGCTGCAGGTAAATCGATTTCAGTGAATAATTCTTCGTTCAGACAATTCGTTCCCTTTGTTATTTCAGAAAAGATGGCGGCCCTGGGCAACATGAATATAAACAAAACACTAGCGACTTTCTTGCTTGCACGAAAATACACCAGAAGGAAGGCGCTCTGTGCGTATAAAAGAAGAGTTTATTACTGCTTAAAGTAGCGGCGCCGAAGTTGCATCATCATTCTACCACAGGGCTGGCTTCAGCGAAGGCACTCAGTTTGCTTGAGATGCAGCATCCGCCACCGACTACGATGGGTGAGAAGTTATAGCGTAGACCATTTCTCTAATGAAGCGCGGTAAGGGGCGTAGATCCAGCCGTGCATCAATTACCGCAAGTAAGCACAGGTTCTTCAGTGTCCGTGCCAAGTGCAACACGTGGAGATCGGTCAGCGCCCTTCGCTCCTCAGCAACCTGCCCCTCATCCTGGTTGGTTGTCGGCCCAAAGCCGCCGAAGATAAACACTCTTTCACCCATCACTGAACAGCCATGCCAGTACCTGGGAGATGGTGGTGAGCCACATGGCTTAACTTCGGTCCAACGCGATGTCACGGGGTTGTACTTGTGCATATCTGCCAAGTAGGTCTGCAGCACATCGCTGTAGCCTCCGAAAATGTACAGCTGTTCGTTGAACACGAAGGCTGACTGTCCTCGCCGATACACAGGGGGAACGCCTTGTACATGTGGGCGCACCCAGGAAGTGGTGGTCGTTTCAAAATAGTATAGGATGATGGAACGGTCTGCTTGGCTGCCGCCGAACACATACATGCGGGTCCCGATGGCAGACGCAGGTTGGCAGGCACGTCGAACCGGAGCCTCTCCGCTGGTGGTGACATGATGCCACTCCAGGGTATCCAAGTCAAGGACCCGCATATTTGGCGTAGGATCCCAGATACCTAAGATATATTTCCGGTGACCCACAACACAAGCTGTGTTGCCGTCAATCGATGGCGGCACCTCACCGGCCACCTCGGGGCGGCTGCATGTCATGGTGCTTGTGTCAAAGCGGTAAAGGACACTCGGAGCTGGCCAGTAGGGCCGGCTGCCCCAGAGATACGCGCAGTGGCCGTACGCTGCAACTGTATGGAAGGAAATGTTTATCGGCCCGCCGTCGGGAAGTTGCGTCTGCACCATATCCCACCAGTGCGATGCGGGGTCGAAGATGAAAACGCGGACCAAGTTCCATGCCGTGTTGCAACTGTCGAACAAGTAGACCCTGTCGTTGATGCGTACAGCCCTGTGAGTGACATGCTCTGGAACGCCGTTTAGCCGCACCGTCCACATCCTGCTGAGGCACCTGCTTCTGTAAGAAACAAGGCCCGGTTATTCCAGGGACGGTGGCGGTGTCATGCGGCTTTTTTCTGAAGCAGCGTTATGGCGACCTCTATTCGCGGCGTGAGCGTCCTTAGTGCGTCGACGGGTGACTAATTCTGTTAGATTTTGGAACGTTTTTGTCATTTTATGACACTCACATGAATGAATGTTAGAAAAAGAACGTGTACTGTTGCCCTCACCAAGATTAAAAGCGCTTTTCGTGAATAGCGTACAATTTCATGCTTAGCGGAATAGCGGTTCCAGAGTGCGCATGCGCAGTACGCTAACGGGGAAATAGCGTTAGCGTACGCACGCAATTTTCGGAAGTTAACGTTGCCGCAGTTGCGGCTTTTGCGCCCTTAGCGCGAAAACATGTCGGCGTCTTTCCATGCGACAGCCGCCCACTTTAGCCGGTGAGCAGTCCTTGCGATTCCGGTCGGCATGTTTACCTGCAACTACTGGCGTTTTTGCTTTTCGCTACGACTTACCTTTGTTCGACGAAAAAGTTTAAGCTGAAATTCAGCCTAGTTTTTTAGATATGCTCACGATTCTGGGGTACAATAGCCTTATGGGACCTATGCTACCGTCTGCAACTGCCCGAAACGTAACACAGACGTCCCGAACGAAACAAAAATAGATTTTGAGCTTTGTAGCGGTGTGTTACGTACTTAAATTACGTAACACAACAATTTATATTAAATTTACAAAGGTTTTTTGAACATTAGACGCCATGTGATGAAAAATATTCTTGCTCGAACGCTTTGTAGTTAACATTGCCTTGACTAGATGGCGTTACTTGTGTATGTTATTTATTTCAATTTATTACAATTTCTGGGTCATTTTCCTGGCGAAAATAAGCGCTGCTGTAATAATTGTCTTGAAAGACTGAAATATTATAATTTGGCACGTTAGCGGCAGTGGCGACCATTTAGAAGGTCCTGTCGCCTCCATGTAAAGGAGATCGCCTTTAACGTTTTCAGGACGCTCTACTAAAACTGTCTTTGGGGATAAGTTGCTTGCGGCCCGCTAACGTAATTTCCCTTAGGTCCGCATCACGCTAATGCTATACTAAAACTCTCTATTGTTTAACTTCTACACGGACACCCCAACCGCACAGCGAGGGGAGGCAGGAATGTGGGAGGGAAAGAAGAAAGAAGGAGGTGGCGTAGTGAAAGGCTCCGGAATAATTTCGAACACCTGTGGATGTTTAACGTGAACTGACATCGCACAGCACACGGGCGCCTTTTGTGTTTCGCCTCCACCAAAACGTGGCCGCCTGCGATCTGGTTCGAGCTCGGGCACTCCGGCTGAGTAGCCGAACATGCTAATCACTCAGCCACCGCGGCGGGTATTTACCGCTAGTGGGAAACGTGTTACGAACGCTACGCCCCAGGTGGAAGTTCATGAAGCGACTATTTGCAACGCACAGCGCGAGAGTGTGTTGCAGTTTGACACGAGGCGTGATCGGTTGCGGCGATGCCATCGCGCCCTCGTGCAGTGGCCAGTGAAGCTGACCTGCTTGCTCCGCCGTGGGTTCGAAACACAGTCGCGGCATGATTAATCCAATGATCTCCTGCACAATAACGATATCTACTAGTTTGATAAACAGCCCCTACTGTGTGAATGGATAAATGGAGTAGACACCTCGTTTGCAAACACCGCTCGCATCTCTCTCTCTCTTTGAACCACCAGACACAATTTCTTTAGATATTGAGAAGCAGAAAGGAGAACGTTAACACTGTATCTGGCCGCCTTGTATCGACTGGACTGCGCTGTTTCAACGCGAGAGCGTTAGAGGCTCCGTTCCCCGCGAAATCCAGTGTCCGCGTTGTCCGCATTGACGTTTCATTTCATTTTTTTCATTTCATTTATTTTACCCTCAGGGCTTTCGCATTACTGAGGGGGTGGGATAGTGTTAAAAATAATATATAGATCAAAAAGAGCGCTATATATATGAACAATATTGAAAGATGCTAGAGACAGAGGACGAAAACATTGAGAACAAAAGTACAGTAGTAAAAAAATAAAATGATTACAAAAAGAAAACTTATACAGTCTATATATGGGTAAACAACATATCACAATTGGTCTGATTCTAACAGTGTGTGTAATTTGCTTTTAAAACGCGCAGTGTCGCTAACACCGGTGGCTGTGGGTGAAAGATTATTCCAGTCACATGTTTTAGGGAGGAAGGAATTAGAGCAGACCACTGTGAGGCAGTGTGGAACAGTTACTTTTTGATTGTGGTGAATGCGAGGCGAGATGAAAGATGGTGCCTTTACACAGATGGCTTTCAGGCAACGATTATGGTAATAAATTTTATGGAAGAGGCAAATGCGTGGAAGCTTACGGCGAGTGGAGACTAAGGGGAGTTTAAGATTAGATTTCATTTCTGTTACACTGGCAGTGCGATGGTAGTTTCCAACGATGAAGCGGACGCTTCGATTCTGCACGGCCTCTAGTTCTTTTGTTAATGTGATGGTGCCACGATCCCAAATCGAACATACGTACTCTAGTTGCGGACGAATGAGTGTAGTATATATTAGCATTTTCAATGAAGGTGGTGAGGATGAAAAATTTCTACGGACGTACCCTAGCATGCGGTTAGCCTTTGAAGTAATAAACCTGATATGAGCATTCCAAGAAAGCTTATAACAAACATTAATGCCAAGATACTTTTAAGACGAGACTGAATTCAGCTGAGTGTCGTTAATAAAATAATCTGGGCTTGTTTGCTGGTTACGGGTTGCGTTAATGCATTTGCATTTAGATATGTTTAATTCCATTTTCCACGATTGACACCATTCATAAGTTTTTTTTAAGTCTGTCTGTAGCTGAAGAATATCATCAGTGTTATTAATTACTCCGTAAATTACGCAGTCGTCAGCAAATAAGCACATGTTAGATGAAATATTTAAACGTAAGTCATTTATGTATATTAGAAATAATAACCGGCCAAAGACCGACCCATAGGGCACACCTGAATGTACTGGCGCCGGTGAAGAGTCGTGGTTATTGGCGAAGACGAACTGAGTACGGTTACTAAGAAAGGTTACTAAGAATCCAATTGAGTACATTAGGGTCAATGTTAAGTTGGCACAGCTTTAAAAGTAAGAGAGAATGACTGATTTTATCGAATGCTTTTGAAAAACCTCAGAATAAGCAATCAGTAATGAGTCCAGAGTATAAAGAAACATGCAAGTCGTTACTGAACATCATTAACTGCGTTTCACACGAGAAGAATTTGCGAAAACCATGCTGCTTCGGAGTAAAGAACTGGTTTTATTCTAGGAAATTAACAAGATGTCTAAACATGATGTGCTCTGGAACTTTACATGGGACGGAAGTAGGTGAGATGGGACGGTAATTACGTGGATCTTGCATTTCCCCTGATTTGTGCACTGGGATTACTTTACCATTGAGCCAGTCATTAGGAAAGGTGTGATAGTTTAAAGACTGCGAAAAGATACACTGTAGCATAATGGAATAATATTCTACGGTATTTTTGAAGAATTTAGTACTGAGGCCAACGATACCACAAGAGGATGACATTTTAAGGTGTTTAATAATGCCACGAATTCCTTCTGAGGAGATGACGATGGGATCCATTGGTAAAAAGTGATATTCTGAAGCGAAGATAGGGCGGAAGTGTCGGTGGGGCTAGAGAAGGCTTTGATAAAAGTGCTATTGAGAAGCGATGCGCACAGTTGTTCAGGAACTATATCCCATTCCAGGGTAAATAGCTGTATGGCAATATTTCGTTTGCCTTTCACTGTGTTCCAGAACTGTTTCGGGTCTTTGCTTAGCATAGCTGGAAGAGTCTGATTAAAGAAAGTAAATTTGATTGATTTTAATGCATTTGAATAAGCGACTGCAGCGGCTTTATACGCGGACCATCTGACAGCAGCGTTTCGGTAGAGACATTCCGTCGTTGTCGTTCAGCATCTTGCCGGCGTCTCTTCGCGAGACGTTCCTCTCGTTCTTCGGGCGTCTCGGCCGCCAGCTTAGCCTTTCGCGCCTCGTTTTCACGCCGGCCTTGTACCATGCGACGACTTCTGTATCGGAAGACCCAATTTCACGCAGCCTGTACTGCTGCCGTGACGAGCCCAGCCGCTCTCCTTCCTGCATGGTGCGCGTATGAGGAGCCAGCGCATCGCTTCCGGCTTGTATCCCAGCTGCACAGCGCGACTCCGCGCATGCGCAGTGAGCTGGTTGCCATGGTAACGGCGCACGCGCAGTAGTGACCTTCGGCAGGCACCCAGAAATGCGCTTCTGCTGGCTTAGTGCAGCTTTCGGTACAAAAGTGATTCGTGCCTTAAAGCAGCTTCGAATCACACGTCTACATATAACTTTTTTTTTTTGCCGAATGCGTGCATTTAATTGAAGATTTGATGAGACGGAAAGTTTAGGATCATATCAGAGTTCATTTATAGCGCGCACTAAAGCAAATGGCGACGACCTCCGTTGTGGCAAGAAAGATACACTGCGCTGCAACCACAGGAAAATGAAGACGGCGATGCTGTCCAGGCAGCTCCCGCTTCTTAATTTTTGTGGGCAGCAAGGGTGGCTGAGGCAGGTACTTACCTCTAGCACGAAAACTTTCAGTAGCGGCCGGCTTCACGTAGTACCACGACCCGTTTAAGAAAGCTACTTACCTGTGTTGAAATGGGCAAGCGTTCCCCGCAAGAAAAATTATCCAGTCCATTTATGTTATGTTATTGACTACACGCTCCGCATGGTGCGTTCTGCATTCCTGCAGCGCAGTCTGCCTACTGAGGTCTTATTCCATCAAAAACTCCATACGAACAGTGCAGATATGGCACAAATTAAATTCCACATATAGCCCAGTCCCGAACTCTTGTTAGCTTACGATGGTTTTCTATGCCTGCCAAGAAAAGCCTAGTAAGTACGGATTGGGATGTTGGGTAGTTGACCTTTCGAAAAATATCATCCTTATTATGAGGCCATTCATGAATTTCTAGGTTTTACGCCAGTAATACCCGCCAAGGCTGTATAAAGCGTTAGCGTTGAAATTCCCTTTCTGCAGAAAATTCGGCCTCGGAGTTGAGCGATGAAGCAGGCATCCCACATGTAACCTAGGTCACGTGACTTAATAATAATGTTTATTCTGCCACCATGCAGTGCATGATGGAAGGGAGCCCGTCGTAAAAGCTCTCTTCTAACAGCTTGACTACGCCACGGGCACCCGGCCTTAACCCTTGGCGGCATACAGTGGTGGCTAACAACATAAGATAATACACTATAAAACATGTAAAACAAAACAAACGCCAAAGAAAAAAAAAAGAAAGCAATACTGGTAGTTACACAGTTCTCAGTGAAGATCAAACAAAAATCAAAGCTAGAGCCAACGTCATGCGACATCATGAACACCTGCCCGCCGTGGCAGGTGGCAGTAAAATTATTGATTGGTTGCGAGAAGTCGCTCGGGGAGAGCAATCAGGGCAGGGGTAGGCGACTTCCATACACACAATTGTTCAGCAAATACAGACGCCAGCGCCACTTCCATTCATAGCGCCTGCAAGAACGCCAACTGTAGCATCGTGCTGTCGTCATGAATGCGGTTTCAATCAGAAAAAGCCTCATCCCCGAGCGGGATTCAAACCACTACCAGCGAAGAAGAGCAGCTTCGTATCACGATTCCTCAGACAATGCCGCTACAGTCGCAGTCTTATAACGCCGTACGCGTGTGCTCAGAAATCACTCAATGTTAAACATCAGTTCGCCTTCAGTCGCCAGGTGCGCTGTAGTAGATGAAACCGAAACTAGCCCGAGCTTATCACCTCTGGCCAGGGTCTGACAAGCCGCATCGGTTGCTGTGTTTGAAAGAGGCGCCTGTCGCAGCAGTGGCGAATCCCCGCGATCTGTGAACGTAAAGTAGAGAATTACCATGTTCGCTGCGTGTTACGCAGGGGACCCCAAAAGGCTGAAGGCACCCAATAACGTTAACGCGTGATACTATTAAGGCGGTGCTCTTAGATTTGGTTTGGTTTATGGGGTTTAACGTCCCAAAGCGACTAAGGCTATGAGAGACGCCGTAGTGGAGGGCTCCGGAAATTTCGACCACCTGGGGATCTTTAACGCGCACTGACATCGCACAATACACGGGCCTCTAGAATTTCTCCTCCAAAGAAATTCCAGCCGCCGAGGCCGGGATCCAACCTGCGTCTTTTGGGTCAGCAGCCGAGCACCATAGCCACTGAGCCACCGCGGCGGCGGCGGTGCTCTTAAGTGTGCCATCATGTTTTACCTACCGTCTTATCTTCACAACTTTCACAATGGTGCGGCTTCAACCTTCTCAGCCCTCTCTTTGAATGCTGCAGTGCCACTTGACTCTTGTTTTACCTTTAATAAATAAATATCACATTGATCGAGAAGGTATTGAACAGGCTATTCTACCTTGACGACCCTGTCATTGAAAGACTGAATAACTATCTCGTTAATTTCGGCTATCCCGATAAGCTTGCTCCTACTTCTGTCAGAACACTTTTAAACTCGGCTTCTTTTTCTTGCGCAAACTCGGAAAATTTTTTCGCCCCTCGTAGCTTATAACATGATATGTTTGGCGATTCCAATTTTTGAAGCCAAAAGCTTCACTACAAGGGTCGGAGTCGAGTTTTGCGTATGCCGTATGCCGCGACCGAGTGGAGTCACGCGCAGCGTTCGACGCAGCCGCGCACTACTGCGCATGAGCGCCGGCTTCTCACCGCCGCTACTACTGCGGGCGCTCCTCTCCTCCCTGCCGTTTGACGTTTCGTTGCAGCCGCGTGTTGCCCGCGTCGCAGAAGTCAACCCTCCTATCCACATTCCTGCGGGCAGTTTTAACCACGCCGATTTCCGTCTCCTCCCCCGCCTCCGTACAGGCAGTGTGTGGACGGCCGTCAAACAAAGCACAACTGAAGGTTTTCGCTCGTGTATCCAGGCTTAACCAGAGCTAAGCCACTGACTAACTTTTTTCTCTTTCCATCTAAAGCGTTAAAAAGTGACTGAGTCATGGCAATTCCGGGACTAAGATAAGATCAATAATCGCATTTGCAGCTTCTGAAAAACAGTATTCTTTAGATGCGCCTCGTTACAAAGTAAAAACACATCGGAACATTACATAGAAGAAATGTATTCACAAACACAGCAACTTAGGAAGAAAAGCGGTTAGGAATATGCAGCAGCATCAAGCACAAGAACGATGATGTGCACAGAGTTTTAAATAAAAAAAGCTTACTCGGAAATCGTGCCAAGCTGCATGACTTGGACGCCGGGATTAAACGCGTTGCCGCTCGTATCGCCAGCACCGTTGAGCTAATGCCACATAAGTACACGTTCTTACATACTGCACACTCAAAAAGCGGAGTGTCATGTGTTGCCCCTTTTAACACTGCGCGCTAACAGCGGGGCTGATTTCCTTCCATAGGACAGCACATGCAGAGCGCCCTGACACGGCGCGGGTACCGGGCGAGGACAAAACAACTTCAAGCCAGTCTTCTCGATGCATGCAAATGCCCACTGTTGTTGCGCCCCTGCTGGGCACACTGCTACACGCCGAAAGAAACGCCGTAGGGTAGTACGGGATAAGCTCTAACCGCCTGTATGCCTGCAGCAGCTCGCGACGCTTACAGACACTCAAGTTGGCCAACGCACCGCCACATGCGGCTCTGTCCAAGGCGCTCCATCACGATGACGTGCAACACGAACCCGGCGATTAAGATTGTCCTGATTTTATGGTGTTGATCTCGTTTCTAATCACTTCTGGTAATTCACCGATATCCAGACCTGCATCGACGACAGCAAGCCTACACAAGTTCCGCAGCGTCGGTGCTAAGTGCAACACCTGCAGATCCGTCAGCTCCTCTTCCGCCTCAGAGATGTCCTCGAGATCGTCTTCCTCCTCAAGGCTGGGTGGAGGCCCGAAGCCACCGAAGACCAACACCCTCTCTCCAAGCACACAGCAGCCGGGCGAGCGCCTCGCAGACGGGCCTGATCCAACTGGCGACACTTTAGCCCAGCACAACTTTTCAATGTCATACTTGTGCATATCTCCAAAGTAGGTATTCAGCACTTCGTTGTAGCCACCCAAGATATACAGCTCTCTCTCGTACACGAACGCAGAGTGACACTCGCGTCCCTCCGGGGCCACGCCTTGCACTTGCGGGCGCACCCATGTCGCAGTGGTCGTTTCCAGATAGTATAAGCAATTGTCATATGGGTCGTCGGGTCGTGAGCCTCCTAAGTTGCCACCCCAAACGTACATGCGGGTTCCGATAGCGGTCGCCGTGTGGCAGTAGCGCCCGAGGGGGGCCTCTCCGCTGGTCTGGACGCGATGCCACTCTAGGGTCTCGAGGTCCAGAAAATGTACAAAGTTCGATGAATCCCTGTCCATGCCACCAAATGTGTACATCCGGTGACCAAGCACACACGCCGACTTGTTGATGTCCGCTTCCGGGATTTCGCCGCTGACGCCCGAAAGGCTCCATGTCATGGCTTGGGTATCGAAGCGGCATAGACCATTAATTACTGGGGCTGATGTGCCATCCGCCCCACAGGTAGGCGCAGTGGCCGTAGGCTACAAAGCTGCGGCCCATGATGTTAATCGACTCATCTTCGGGAAGTGACTGAGTTTGTATCCTATCCCACCGGTACGAGACGGAGTCGAAGGTGTACACGTCGATGAGGTAGCCTGAGATTTCATGACTGTGCGGGTAGTAGATGTCGAAACAGTCGAACGAGTAAACCCTCCCTTCGAAGGTGACCGACGTTTCGTTGAGGAGTTCTGGAATACTGTTGAGCCTCGCCGTCCACATCGTTCGATGGCAACCAGTTCATGCTGTTGTCGAAAAGGATATCGGGCCGCTTTGTTCCTTTCCAGTCAACGGCCACGCACTGAAATCAAACCTGGTGGTGGGCGTTACTCGTTCTTCTTCGTCCTTTGTTTCACAGTGCGAGCTGCTGGTGCGCCGCCTGCTGGAATCACTGCGTGGTCGGTTATGTTCATAGCTACACGCAAAGGAGAGAGGAGGAAGACGCAATAGAAGGCTGTCGTCCGACTCGGCATGAGGCGGGGGGGGGGGGGGGGGGGATACGCGCTCCACAGTGGGCGGCGCATGCGCGTGCGAGCGCAAGACTTTTCTTCTTCCCGTTTAACTTTCTGAATAAAGGTAAATAAGCCCAAAGCACTGGACGAAGGAAGAAAATGACACAGAACGGTAATGTGCTCCCACACTTCAGGAGCGCAGGTATACGCGGTTTGAATCAGCGCACTATAGATGTACAGTACATGCCGTCTGCTTCACGCCCCTAGACTGGTCCAAAATCGGGCCCGCTAGAGGAGGTGGGTGGATGTATCCTTGTCTGCCTGCTGCGCGCGGCCGCTCTCCACGCTTTACTTGGGTTTTCACAGTCTTTTTTTCTTTTTTTTTTGGCTCTTTGCCGCATGTTGAAATTTGTTGCGCTGCTGGTCAACAACGGTAATCGCAGTGCTGGGCGAATGTACGGAGAACGGAGAAGACATTTTTCATGATTTTATTGACACGTATCATTCCAGTTTCTTTGACTCTAAAAGAGATATTTCTCAAACTAATCTGCATGTCTGTTACAGCATTCCGCACAATATAACTAATGTGCGTCGACGCACCACGGGCGTTAAGCTTATCTCAAACAGCGCAGCTCACATTTCTGTACATCGTTTCATGCAACATTCACGCAATACATGTGCGGCCATTCCCACGGAATATTCACGCAATAAAGGAGGTTCAGTCTGAGCAGAGTAAGTGCTCGAAATTTAATGCGTACACGATGTACCTTGCAATCGTCATCGTCCTAATCACCAGTCTGACTACGCCCACTGCAGGGCAAAGGCCATGTTCGACCACCTTGGGTGCTTAAACGTACACTGACATCGCACAGTACACGAGCTTCAAGCATTTCGCCTCCACCAAAATGCGACAGAAGTGGCTGGGATCGAACCCGCGTCTTCCGGGTAAGCAGCCAAGTACCATAAACGCTGAGCCACAGCAGTGGCTGGTGGGCTGGTTGTGACGACACCACGCCAAAGGGTCACGTGACCTGGGTGGCGCAACCAAGGTTGTTTCTCCGGCGGGCGGCCACCTCGGCCACCAGACGCCACCGGATTTTTCGCTCACAACGCCGACTTTCTGGGTAACGGTGGCTTTAACGATATCGCGGTAAGATAATCTCTGTGAATGCAACTGAATATCCTACGCAGAAGCCGCGTCAATCATGAACACATGCACAATCAGTGCTACGCAATACACGCAAGAAACAAAAGCGGCAGATCGTACCTGTCCATCTAAAAGGGTAATCCTGTGTTCGAGCAAGCACGGGATGTTCCGCTTGTCTCAAGTCCGTAGCGGAACTGCCCTTCACCGGGCTACACAGAACCAATGCGCACTCGGAACAAGGCAATCACCGCGCTATGGCGGCGCGTCAGGGAGGGCAGGCCAACGACGAAAACACTTTTTGTGCGATGTGATAAGGTGGCGAACGAGGACCTAGTGGGATTAGTACGCGCACTTCGTGCAGTGCAAGTGGAGGTCCCTTGGAGGAAGGTGACGTGCAGCAGCGGGAAATTCGCAGCCTCGTTCGTTGCTGGCGACGCCGCAGTGACCGGGCACCCCCTTCGAGCGAACAAAACACGAGCGTTGCGCGAGGCGCTCGATGCGCTCGCAGATCGCGCACAAAAGCTGCAAACCACGTTCACTGCTCTCTAGACTTCTGAGGTCGGCCCAAGCTGCGCAATGCAGGTTCACATCTGCGCGGTTGCAACGTGCGTCTTGTTCTCCAGGGGGAAAACAAGAACTTACTGCCGGCCTAAATAGAGACATTTAAATCTTCATATTAGCCACCGCACCGCCAATCGAGTCTCCCTCCGACGCGCTCAGTTATCTCGGCGTGCAACACCAACCCGGCGATTAAGAGTGTCCTGATTTGATGGTGTTGATCTCATTTATAATCAGTTCTGGTAATTCGCCCATATCCAGACCTGCATCGATGACAGCAAGCATACACAAGTTCTGCAGCGTTGGTGCTAAGTGCAACACGTGCAGATCCGTCAGCTCCTCTTCCGCCTCAGAGATGTCCTCGAGATCGTCTTCCTCCACAAGGCTGGGTGGAGGCCCGAAGCCACCGAAGACCAACACCCTCTCTCCAAGCACACAGCAGCCGGCCGAGTGCCTAGCACACGGGCCGGATCCACTTGGTGTCACTTCAGTCCAGCACGACTTTTCAACGTCATACTTGTGCATGTCTGAAAAGTATGTGTGCCGCATTTCGTTGTAGCCACCGAAGATATACAGCTCTCTCTCGTACACGAACGCAGAGTGACACTCGCGTCCCTCGGGGGCCACGCCTTGCACTTGCGGGCGCACCCACGTTGCAGTGGTCGTTTCCAGATAGTATAAGGAATTGTCATAAGGGTCGTCGGGTCGGGAGCTTTCTAGGTTGCCACCCCAAACGTACATGCGGGTTCCGATGGCGGTGGCCGTGTGGTAGTAGCGCCCGAGGGGGGCCTCTCCGCTGGTCGGGACACGATGCCACTCCAGGGTCTCGAGGTCCAGAAAATGTACAAAGTTCGGTGATTCTCTGTCCATGCCACCAAATATGTACATCCGGTGACCAAGCACACACGCCGTCTTGTTGATGTCCGCTTCCGGGATTTCGCCGCTGACGCCCGAAAGGCTCCATGTCATGGCTTGGGTATCGAAGCGGCATAGACCATTAATTACCGGGCTGATGTGCCATCCGCCCCACAGGTAGGCGCAGTGGCCGTAGGCTACAAAGCTGCGGCCCATGATGTTAATCGGCTCATCTTCATGAAGTGACCGAGTCTGTACCGTTGTTGTTGTGGTCTTCTCTGAAACAATGGCACATACCCACGGTTGTGGACTGGCCAGAGTGCTGCAGGCCCAAACATGAGAAAAATTCATCCAGACTTATCTCAAGCGCTTCATTAATAAAAGCTGTCACCCTTTCCGGCACTGCTTTGAATGTCGTCATCTTCATCAATTTCCATCTGCGCTCAAGTGAGTCCAAAAGGAATAAAACACGGGCTTTGCGTGTGCGGGTCCAAGGTCGAAAGAAAGGGAGACCAAATTTTATTGGTGCCTTCGGAGAGAAAAGCATACGACAGCTTTATGTTACCGGTACTCACCTATGAGGCGGAAACATGGAGGCTAACGAAGAGGGTTCAGCTTAAGTTAAAGACAACGCAGCGAGCTATGGAAAGAAAAATGGTAGGTGTAACGTTAAGAGACCGGAAACGGGCAGAATGGGTGAGGGAACAAGCGCTGGTTAATGACATCCTGGTCGAAATCAAGAGGAAGAAGAAATGGGCTTGAGCAGAGCACATAACGCGAAGGCAAGATAGCCGGTGGCCCTTAAGGGTAACAGAGATTCCAAGACAAGGCAAGCGCAGCAGGGTGCGGCAGAAAGTTAGTTGGGCGGATGAGATTAAGAAGTTTGCGGGGGTACGGTGGCCGCAACTGGCAAAGGACAGGGTTAATTGGAGAGACATGGGAATGTCCTTTGCCCTGCAGTGAGCGTAGTCAGGCTGATGACGATGATGATGTGATTACACGTGTGGTTCGCACAGGTCCCGGGGTCCGGGGAACCATTTTTGTAAACCGTGGTTCAGGCATGGTCGCTCAAGTGTCGCTGAAGGGGAAGCTCTGTGTGAGCCAGCCTCATCTCGCACAGAGTTCAGGTTCGTACGCTTGGCCGGATTGGTGGAAAAACAAAAGACGCGAGGAAGCGCCCTTTCACGAGCATGCATCACATCACACGGAACAGCGAAAGATTTGAACCACGAACTTCAATTATTGTTAGTATGAATGGACTCAATAAAAATAACTAATGCTACCACATTGTCAACAGGTGATGGTAAATTAAGGTAATTTAAAATTTTAAATGAGGGAACTGTATTTTGATTGGTCTCGTGCCCAAAATCCTGCGCAGAAAATGTCAGCGACGTGCACAGGATGACTGTGACGTAAACATTTCAAGACAAATCTTGTCGCTGAGATAAGGTGCCAAAACGGAATGCTTTGGATGTCCGGCGTGTACGTTTTTACGGAAGTTCGTGCCCCTCCTAGCGCAATTCTTTCCATCGTTTTGGGCCAGGCAGAAATGTCGTATATTGGTTACACAACAAACCTCATTCTGAGCAAGACGGTTGAGGACAATCCAAGTCTAATGGCTGGCGTGGTTTGTATGCCGCCTTTCCCATGGCTGCTTTTAGCATATACTATATACAGGGTGTTTCACCTCAATTTACACAATTTTTAAAAATTGGCTTCTTTAGTTAGACGAGCTCTTTTTCGACATAGCACTGTCAGCGGTGTGGTATATCGGAATAAAGCTAAGACGTGCTAACTAGCAGGCTGGTTGGCCAATATTGCATAGTTAACTTCTTAAGTATTACTGTTAGGTTCCATAATCATTAAGGGCCGTGTAGCCGACCGTAATGAATACCAATATCAGTTTCTACATTTTCGAAACCGCGGTTACCCTCGGCCGTAGGTCGACACACTCACTTTCTAGTGCACTCATATCGCCTGACTCACACTCACGGACGTGAGTGTGAGTGTGAGAGAGTGGTAGTGTGTGTGAGTGGACGTGAGTGTAAGTGTGACTGAGAGGATGTGAGTGCGAGGAGAGATGAGTCTGTGTAGAGATGAGTGTAAGTGGACATGAGTGATGAGCAGATGTGATAATTTATGGTTTATGGGGGTTTAACGTACCAAATAGTGGATGTGAGTGGTTGTGAGTGGTAGTGAGAGGGCGTTAGTGTGAATGGATGTGATTGGTTGACGAGCGCGACAAAGAAGTGTGCCACTTTTGTTTCTCGACGATGGTATCCGCCCAGCTATTTTCGTTGCAGACAGCCGAGCCAAGCAAATATTCACTCCCGAGCGCACTCGAGACAGCATATGACATCATGCTGGTGTCTCTGGACGCCGAAAGCAAAGGATTCCGCTGGCGTGGGAGTAGCAGCCTTTCGTTGATGTGTGCCTTACTAGCTCACCGTTGGCATGGGCCGAATATCTTCGCTGGTGCAATGAGCCGCTACGGGATGTGTCCGATCCTGTGATCGAATTTCGAATTGCCACTACTAGAAAGGTAGATGTCTCTTATGACGCCTTCCACACGGGTCGGGCTGATCTGCGCAGAGTTCCAATTTTTGCTGCTGAAGACATGCCTGCCCGCTTCTCTGCAATAACTAGGGTAAGGTTTGACCTTGATGACTGCAGTGGACGCGTAGGTTTTTTCTGTGCCCGGGTGTGTGCATTGTAGAGCTCTGCTCTCGTCGCAATTTTTTATTAGACCGGATCCGGAACCGGTGGAGCCTTCCATTGCCGACTCGATGAACCTGACCTACTTGGCCCGGCTCTTGAAGTGAATAAGCGCGGCGGAAGCCCGGAGACGACGCGAAAACTAAGCGCGCTTTTAGGTAACACCAGAGGTTCTCGTTTCCATCATGTACTGGGAGGAGCCCTATGTCGCAAATCAGGCATGTGGTTATTATTTCTTGTATGCATATCACCAGACATGGTGATGCTTTGACGCTGAGGAGATAGTCGAAGTGATAATATTTGATGTTGTAATATGCTCCCGAAATGCTTGTTTCGTGCTGATGGTCACAAAACGTTGAGGTGATTTTCGGCAGTGATTTCAAGGTGGCCACCAAATTGGCCGCATCCTTTTCGATTGGTTTGACGTATAGTTCGAACTTGATTGTTCTGTACTTGGGGAAGGTATCTAAAATATAATATCTGCCAGTAGTGTTATATTTTTGGTTAAGAAAAGACTACAAAAGAAAAGCAGTAAGTACAAGCAACTGAAAACTAAGAAGGGTGAAGCTACTTGCCAAATTTTTTGTTCCGCCTAAAAGTATCCTGCAGTTCAAAGCTGCTGTTCAAACTGCCAATACTGAGAAGGCAGCGGAAAAAAAAACCACCCGATGGTCAGCATAGCCAAAAATGCGGCAAAAAGAGAACAGGAGGGTGGCGGCGTGGGTAGAAACGGGTGGCGGTAGGGGGGCACAGGAGAACTTTTCATAATTAGGTCGAAGGGTTCCGACATTTGAACACTGAACTTCTCATAGAACAGCAAAGAGCTGAGGATTAAGCTACCCCACGCTTTTCCTCAGAGTGCAAAAAAAGCGTTTTTAAGGCGGAAGCCTTTAATGTCTCATCGTTGTAAGCAGCAGTTGTCGACAGAAAATATCACGCTTTTCAATTGGTGGAAACGGTCGTGACGTCACAGTGCGCGAATTTCAAACGGGGCCAATTGTACTTTGGCTAGTAACCATGCAACCAATTGAAGGGATCGTATAGTGATGCTCCAATTAAGTGGGACTGAGCTCAGTTAATTGCTTAATTACTCAATTAGCTTAATTAGGTTTACTAGTCAGGCCATATAAATAAATAAAACCGATTAAGAAATTGGTCGAGCTCAGGAATCGAACCCCGGTCTTCGGCGTGAGAGACGAGCGCGCTATCCACTCCGCCATGCCAGCTTTTTTTTTGTCTTTATTGCACTCCGCCATGCCAGCTCGATGGTTTGGAATGAACAAAGGCGCGTCTAGTGAATACGTTGTCTTCACTCACTCTCATCCTCCTCCATTCCCTTCCCGCGAGGTTTAGGTGTCCACCGACAAATGAGAGACAGATACATTTCCTTTCCTCAAAAACCAATTTACTGACGAGCGAGGCATAGAGCCGAATGGGCGATGGCGTTCTATGGACTCCTTGGCAGCGTTGCAAGACGCTGTCGCGTTCCACTCTTAGGGGCATCAGTGACCACACTTTAGGTCAAAAAAGTGCCCCCCTGAATTTTGTGAGACAGTTACTGCGTAATTTCCTTTCCTCAAATACAATTTTCATTTTCTTCATTACGGCTCCTCTTTATCTATCTTCTTTCACTCCCACTTCCTCCCTTCCTCTACGGTGCGGTTCAGGTGTCCACCGAGATGATAGAGAATTACTGCGCCATTTCCTTTCCTCAAAAAGCGTTGCGTTCAAAGGGCAAGGCATCGCGCCGAACGGGTGGTGTTCCGTGGACTCCCTGGCAGCGCTACAACGCGCTGTCGCGTTCCACTCCTAAAGGCGAAGCTGAAGCGTCATTAATTAGCAGTTAATTAGTATTCAGACATTAATCAGTAATTAACCATTAATTAGTGATTTGTCATAACTTAGTAATTAGTACTCAATTATATGTGACGCCACCGGTGCCACAGAAACAGCGAAGGTGGTGCGGAAAACGCTTCTGCCTCTACCCACTTTAGACAGTCAAAGTGGCCCCTGAATTTTTTTTTAAGGTCGTGAAAAGGCTCCGGTCTGCGTCATGTACGCGTAACACAGGCTGCCCTGCAAAGTCGACGAATGCAAACAATCTTTCGCTCTTTCGCTGCACGTGTGCAAGGCGTGTTTCTGATTTGTAGGGCCCAATACTCGGCACTGGCGAGTGAACTGGGCGTGTGAACGAGATTATGTTTTATCTTGACATTTTCAATATTGTAAGTGGAATAACTTCTTTTTGCGCTCGCCTATTTCAGCAATTCTGCCCCCACTGATATCTGGACAGCGTGAGGAATCCTTTGAACCGAATGGATTTCCTTTAAGAACTTCGAGATAGGGTTTTTTCCCACAAACGTTCGTTTCAGAAGGGCATGGACTGCAAAATGCTCAGAAGTTAGCTGCGTACGTATTCTTCTGCGAACAACGTTTCCTCGACCAACACGCGCAGTCCTCAACCGAAGACACCGCGCAGGTTTCTCAAGCCTCTTTCAGGCAGGGATTACGTGCTTCGCAAACAACATACTACAATGTCCATATGTCGGTCACGCGTACCTACTCTGGCTAGAAGAAGCCAGCCCGGCTTTTAACTATGACCCAGAGTAAGCCCACGGGGCTGCTGTAAAGTTACTGATAACGTTCACTCCACTTCGGATCCTTTTCCCGCAGGGAAATTCCGTATTTAGGGCCCATTCCAGCCATTTTCCTTTGCGTGAGGAACTCACTTAAGGTTTCAAAAGCGCTCTCGATTTCCCACGCAGCGAAAGCTATTCGTAGTAGCCACTTGGCTCTAAGGTGTTCATGCACACTCACGGACACGTCATCGTCAAGGAAAAACTTATTATTGCTACTTGAACACTTTTCAGAAACGTGTCTAAGCATCTAAGCTGCTGACGCTGAACAGGCACTTATCGCCTCAGCAGCTAGCGCGGAAAGACACGTGCGTAATATTCGTTCCGGCAGGAGTCGTAACAAGTGACCACTTCCTTCGAGCATCGAAACTGTGAAAGTGGGCCAGAGAGACCGAATGAGCGCTGGGCGGCTCACCGTCACATCTGTGTGAAACAAAGCTATGCTAGGGGTGAGTGAACGTTAATGCAGTGCGTGGACGTGAGCGTAAGTGAATGGTTGTAAGTGTGAGTGGACGTGAGTGTAAGAGTGGTTGTGAGTGCAAGTGAGTGGTGTGTGTGAGGGGTAATAAGTGTGAGTGAGTGTGAGTGCGAGTCATCGGAGTATGAGTTTGAGTGGTTGAGAGTGTTAGTGACATGAGTTCGAGTGTAAGAGGTTGTGAGTGCGAGTGGACATGAGTGTGTATGTGAGTGAGCGGTTGTGAGTGCGAGTGGTCATGAGTGTGACTTTGAGTGAGTGTTGGGAGTGTGAGTGACATGGGTGCGAGTGTGAGTGAACGGTTATGAGTGCGAGTGGTCATGAGTGTGAATGGGAGTGAGTGGCTGTGTGAACGGGCATCAGTATAAGTGCGAGTGGCCGTGATTTTGAGTGTGATTGACCAACCCTCATGGCTCCGAGATATGCCCTCGGCGCGGTGTCCCAACAAATTGTGGCTACATCGCGCAAAAACGCACGCGCTTTCGAGAGGCTTGCAGGCAAAGCAAACCTCTCAAGTGCACGTCACTCGTCGAAATGTTCAAAATTTTTTGGGCAATAGCGCCAAAACTAACCTCGGTTTTTTCAATTCTAAAAAGTTATATGGATATAAATTACAATGGGCTACACGCTTGTCGTAAATTAGAGAACGTAGCAGTAACCGTTAAAAAGTTAACTATTAAATATTAGTTAACCATCCTGCTGTTAGCACGCCTGTATTCTGATGCACTACACCGCTGGCAATGCTGTGCCGAAAAAAGCTCTCTTCTAACTAAAAAAAAACTTCTTTTAAAAAATTTGTTAAGTCTTAAGTCAAACGCCCTGTATACGGAGGCCTTCTCCAGAAGTGTCTTCGAGGGAACGACGTCAGCAGATTTCAGGTAAGCATGGAAGCGGTTCACATGTTTACGTATAAGTTCTATGGTATAGGTCTGCAATTAACGCACCTGACGACGATTCTTCATTGGTTGGATGCCTGAGTAGGCGGGTACGGACTGCAGTCTGAGCTCTGGACACCCCTGGGTGACGTGCATGCCGCAGCCGTCAATGTATTGCTGCGCCTCGGTGCACCGAGAAAATGAATCCCTTTTCGAGATCTCCATATTTCGGGAGCTTGCGTGGCAAAACATTGCTAGTGTATAGTTGGTGCCCTTCCAGTCGATTTCTACTGTGGGATCCAGTACACTCCAAATATCCTAAAAAAAAATTAGTGAAAAACCAAGAGCTAGCGCCATATCTAAACGATAAGAGTGCTCTCAGGAAATATTCCCTCCAAGTGCACAAAGGACAGCCGACACACTAGGCCATTGATGCAAGCTATCTGCAACAGTGCAAGAGATATATTACTGAAAACCATCTGTTCACTATATGTCGATGACATCGTTTCATGTGAATACTGGCTTCACTCATACATTAATGCAACTATAGTACATGAAAACTCTGTAAGGTTAGTGTAAACTCTCATGTAGCTTGCAGTTACCACAGATTTGAAAGCACAAGCAATGGCGCCGAAGTAGCTGATAGCTTTTATTGAACCATGTCTCAGATTAGCAGTTATTGTAAAATTTGAAGTCCATTGTACAATCTCGTCATGGCTTAACCAGTGATGTCAGTTAGTTTGATTGTGGCCGTCTTGTCAACTACTGCCGCCTTGTAGGTTGTGTTGAGAGCGCGAGCGATTTCTATCACTGTTTGGGAGACAACGTTTTCCTCAAACTGCTTGATAACGTCGCTGGGGAGATCCACGGACGGGCGGAGAGGCTTCAGCTTTGCTCTCACGTCGAACAGTGAGAAGTCTAACAGCTCCGTATCTGCGTAGAAGATACGTGGAGGCATGAGTCAGAGAAGAAAATATGCGCACGTTTTATTTTGCTACCTCGCTGCGTAGATTAGTTGTAACAGAGTGTGAAGATGGTCGCGCCAAAAAAAATTAAAAAGCATAGCAATTGTTCCTTTTCCGCGGAGTATGTCTCCTGACACATTTCTCGTTAGCGCTGTGTTCTCGCCATGCACGATCTCAGGATTACCTAGCGGGAACGCTGGCGCCCCCGTCGAGGCGTGTTCCCTGAAGAGCGCATCGTGCAAGGCAGGAATGCCGGGAAGAGGAGGATTCTTATTTGGCTTCGCTACTGTTTTGCCGGAAACATGGATACTGCCCTTGGATCGGAAACAGCACCGAGATATTGTCGTATGAGCGCTGATGAAATTACTTTAATAGTGCACTTTTTAACGCGGTAGCGTTAAGGGCCCCGTGTCGCAGAAAAGCCGATGTCATCGGCGGCGTCGGCGGCGTTGGCCATGAGCGAAAAATCCCAGATGAATTAATTAATAAATAAAGCCCAGTAGGAAATTGGTCGATTTGGGCAATCGAACCAGGGTCTCCGGAGCTAGTGCGAAACGAGCCCGCTAACCACTCCGCCACGCCAGCTCGATGGTTTGGAATGAACAAAGGCGCGTCTAGTGAATACGGGTTTTTTCTTAGAAGGGTGCTTTAGAGACATGTACTGTGGTGTCCATTCCTTTCGGGTGTTCACCGAGATATGAGAGACAGGCGTATTTGTTTTCCTTCAAACCAATTTTCATTTCATTTTCATTAAGGCCCTTACGGCGCGGTTCGGGTATCCGCCGAGATATGAGAGAGACAGGCGCCGTTTTCTTTCCTTACCAATTTTAATTTCCTTTTCCTTAAGGCCCTTCCGGCGCAGTTCGGGTATCCACCGACATATGAGAGAGAAAGGCGCCGTTTTCTTTCGTTACCAATTTTCATTTCATTTTCCTTAAGGCCCTTACGGCGCAGTTCGGGTATCCACCGAGATATGAGGGAGACAGGCGCCGTTTTCTTTCCTTACCAATTTTCATTTCATTTTCCTTAAGGCCCTTACGGCGCAGTTCGGGTATCCACCGAGATATGAGAGACAGGCGCCGTTTTCTTTCCTTACCAATTTTCATTTCATTTTCCTTAATGACCTTACGGCGCAGTTCGGGTATCCACCGAGATATGAGAGAGACAGGCGCCGTTTTCTTTCCTTACCAATTTTCATTTCATTTTCCTTAAGGCCCTTCCGGCGCAGTTCGGGTATCCACCGAGATATGAGAGAGACAGGCGCCGTTTTCTTTCCTTACCAATTTTCATTTCATTTTCCTTAAGGCCCTTACGGCGCAGTTCGGGTATCCATCGAGATATGAGAGAGACAGGCGCCGTTTTCTTTCCTTACCAATTTTCATTTCATTTTCCTTAAGGCCCTTACGGCGCGGTTCGGGTATCCGCCGAGATATGAGAGAGACAGGCGCCGTTTTCTTTCCTTACCAATTTTCATTTCCTTTTCCTTAAAGCCCTTCCGGCGCAGTTCGGGTATCCACCGACATATGAGAGAGAAAGGCGCCGTTTTCTTTCGTTACCAATTTTCATTTCATTTTCCTTAAGGCCCTTACGGCGCAGTTCGGGTATCCACCGAGATATGAGAGAGACAGGCGCCGTTTTCTTTCCTTACCAATTTTCATTTCATTTTCCTTAAGGACCTTTCGGCGCGGTTGGGGTATCCACCGAGATATGAGAGAGACAGGCGCCGTTTTTTTCCTTACCATTTTTCATTTCATTTTCCTTAATGCCCTTCCGGCGCAGTTCGGGTATCCACCGACATATGAGAGAGAAAGGCGTCGTTTTCTTTCGTTACCAATTTTCATTTCATTTTCCTTAAGGCCCTTACGGCGCAGTTCGGGTATCCACCGAGATATGAAAGAGACAGGCGCCGTTTTCTTTCCTTACCAATTTTCATTTCATTTTCCTTAAGGACCTTACGGCACAGTTCGGGTATCCACCGAGATATGAGAGAGACAGGCGCCGTTTTCTTTCCTTACCAATTTTCATTTCATTTTCCTTAAGGACCTTACGGCGCAGCTCGGGTATCCACCGAGATATGAGAGAGACAGGCGCCGTTTTCTTTCCGTACCAATTTTCATTTCATTTTCCTTAAGGCCCTTACGGCGCAGTTCGGGTATCCACTGAGATATGAGAGAGACAGGCGTCATTTCCTTTCCTTCGGGCAAGGCGTCGCGCCGAACGGGCGACGGCGTTCCGTGGACCGCTTGGCAACTCTTAAAGACTGGGCTTAAGCGTCCTCCAAATTTTTACTTTCTCAACTCACTCAGCGCATTGTTAGGCTGGTATCCAAATTCTGAGAACATTTCTTCGAGTTTTGCCGCGAGAGGTGTCGTAATGCTATTGCTGAATTCACGTTCCATGCGTCATAAAGCCAAGCCGAATACGCAACTTCATCTTCCCGGCATTCCTGCGCCGCACCTTGGGCGATGATGTGGTGTGGCACCTACTTCTTTCTGCCTAAATAATAACGATGTGCTCTATGATTTACATAAAAGTATTCCTAAGCTTTCCAAATAATTTCGATGTGCACATGTTAAGCGCTACGAATAGAAGGCACATAATCCTAATAGGATGTTTTGTCAGAATAGCGTGAACCCCATTGAAGAGCAGAACACACGGAGCGCAATGAATGGGATTTTTCGAAATCACGCTGCTGTGTTTTAGCTCTGAATCAGAAGAAAGCAAAATGTCACCGCTTCGCGTATATATTGCCGCTGCTTTTTTAACTTTGTCAGCCGATTTAGGGCATGCCTGCATTATGGTTTGGCTTCCAGAAACATCCTGCCCTCCATAACCTGGCCAGAATGTACGATCTTATTTAGGTATACCGCGTGGAATCGATGTCAGTGCACGTTAAAGAACCCCAGGTGGTCGAAATTTCCGGAGCCCTCCTCTACGGCGTCCCTCGTATCCTGAGTCGCTTCGGGACGTTAAACCCCATAAATCAACCAACCAACCAACCAACCAACCAATCTTTTAGGGCCTCTAACTTGGAGGAGAAAGCTCTGCTTTTAGTAGCTTAGAGAGTCCGTCAGTAGTGGTGGGTGTTGAGTAAGCGCAATGCATAATATTACTTTGTTGGAAGGCTGAAAAGACTACACTCTATGCGGTATTTTTTAGAGCATTGCTCCGTACAAAGCGTATGTTTTTTTTTTTAACTGCAGCAGCCGTTGTTGCCGAGCAAACAAACCCAGACAGTGCGTGCTCACGTGACTGAATTCGAGAGCTGGGAAAGCGAGAGGAGTGAAGGAGAAAGCGTAGACACAATAGCAGCGCTAAAGAGGACGGAAAGACCGACGGAAGAAATGTAAGCAGCGGGTCGGTAGCGAGATGACGGGCAGCAGGTTCGAAGGACAAAAGAGCTGAAGGCTACTCCATGTATAACCTAGCAAACTCTACTGCAGTGATGTGTTCGATCTGAGTCGGGCTTTATGACTGATGCAGCTGTTTGGAGGCGAGATCCTAGAATCCCTGTATTGAGCGATGTCAGTGCACGTTAGTGAACCCCTGGTGGTCGAAATTTCCAGAGCCCTTACTACGGCGTTCTTCAGAACCTGAGTCGTTTTGGTAAGTCAAACCCACATAACCCATAAACCAAACCATGATGCAGCTGTTGCTGCTCTCGCTACGTGAAGGCACTGTAAATGGTCGTTAGGGGCTGCCAAGCGATGACGCCGAGATAAAGGAGAGTACTATAGCAGTATATGATTAACTTATGATTTTGGCCTGTTGAATGCCCTCCAAGGAACGGATTGCAGAGCATGAAGAATTAAACAGAACAAGAATAGCAGTTAGATGTTTACAATAGGGAGAGACCTATTGGATGTGGCAAGGAAACGTGTGCTGAAGACAAGTATTCGTAGAAGATGATTCTTACCTCAAGGGTGTATAGCTAGGACCATAAGAAGGGGATAGAATGCATTTAACAGGTACTGTCTGGTAAATAAGATCAGCGTCTCTGAATTCCGAAAATCGAAAGTCTATAATAGTTGTATCCTGGAAGTTCTTACCAGTCAGTCAGAAACTTGCAGGCTAACAGAAAAGGTTATAATGAAATTGAAAGCTCAGCGAGATATTTGAAACGAAGCAGTAGATGTAACATTTAGAGGCAGGAAGAGCGCAGATTGGAAGAGAGAAGAAAGCCTAGTTAATGACATCCTAGTCGAAGACAAAATGTGCTTGCGCAGGGCATGTAAGGTGATGGAAAGATAAATTGTTAGCCGATGGTCATTAATGGTAATGAAGCGGACTCAAAGAGAAGGGGAAATTTAGAAATAGGCAGCAGAGTTCCGGTGAATGAGCTTAGCAAGTTTGTTATAGTAATGGAGCTGCAGCTAGCAGAGGACGAGGTTAATCGTTGAGCTATAAAACCTTAGTCCCGCAGTGGTCATACGTAGGCTGATGATGATGATGATGTTTCCTCGTCCTTCAGCTCACAAAGGCAGGATCGGAAACATTGTTCCTATTCTGCAAATCTGGTAATCAAAAATAAGTAAGTGAAAGCTTGAAATCATCTTCAGGCTCAACGTATAACATTCTATTGTATGCTCTTAGCTACACCATTTGAATCAATCTACACAGGGTTATGAGCCTGTTCGCTTGGAATTCGTCTGTTTTTCACGTTTGTCGTTAGAGGCGCGTCGGGCTGCTCGCTCGTGATGGTTAAGGCTGCCTGAAGCAGCTCAGCCTGATGAGTCAAGCTCCACCGGAGGAGGGCGTCCAACTCGCGCTGCAGTCCGCATTTAGGAGACCCTTCACTACTTCTGAATCACCAAGCTCTCGTATATAGCGCACCACTACGAGTAAATACGAATATATTTTAGCAAGAATACCAGCCTGAAATTATCGATATTATTGCGAAAGCAATACTACTCGCACTTTCAAGCCTTCGCGTGACCCGGCCGCAGTTACGTTCGACCTTTAGCGGAGTGAATATGGGCGACCAACTCGCTCCTTCAGATAGCCCGGCTGCAGTTACGCCGCGCCGCGCACCTGTGGCGCCACTGCCGCTGTGAAGTCAGACCAGCTGTAGATTATGGGCGACTAACTCGCTCCTTCAGAAGCAGTTACGGCGTGTGTTTGCCGCGCTGCGCACTTGTGGGGCTGCTGCCACTGTGACGTCATACCAGCTGTAGATTTATTTCGAAAGCAATACTACGCTCATGAACGGCCTTTCGCGTAACGCCGGCCGGTAGCCACGTTTGACCTTTAGAATGACCTCTGACGTCGTACCACGGTGAGAGATGGGCTACCAAGTCGAGTCGTCGCGCAGGGGCGGCCGGTAGCCACGCGTGACATTTAGAATGATGTGTAGTGACGTCATAGCGTGACGTCATACCAGGGTGAGAGATGGGCTACCAAGTCGAGTCGTCGCGCAGCGGCGGCCGGTAGCCACGCGTGACCTGTAGACGCGGCGCACTGCGTTCCTTCTTTAGACGCGGCGCGCCGCGTTCCTTCCGTTAGAGGCGCTGCGCTCGCTTTCGCAACCTACCAGGCTTAACCAAAGCAAAGGACAGCGCTTGTCCTGTGTTTTCTTCTACTTTGTCTCCGTCGTTGCGCTGTTGGCCTTCAATATGTACCACCAACTCGCCCGTTTGGCTATAGCAAAGCTAAGCCCCCGCCACTATTTAGCCTTTCGGACAGACCACTCCTGCTTTCGTGTATTTTGTATTTGTGGAAACATGCGTGTACGCGCAAAAAAGTGCACGCTCTTTTCGTCATATTTTGTAGCAATAATTACAATATGGCTGGCGTGATAAATTTTATCATCGCATTAGACTTCGAAAAGGCGCTGTAAAAGTCGAAAAGGAAAACAAAACCCGATAAAAAAAAGAGAACACCGGGCTAGAGCCCAGTCTTTGTAACGAGTAATCACACTCGATATACCGATGAAATGCAAGCAGGTATTCATGCTCGAGCATAGGAGATGTATGCATTCATGATGGGTTTCAAAGCGCGACAACGCCCAACTTTCTGCCCTCCTGCGATGTATGCATGGATAACGTACTTTTGCCGGGGTCACCATAACAGGTAAACATGTAGTAGATGCCACCATCTTCGACGAGTACTTCAGCTACCGTGCGTGTCGGCCGGTCATTGGCAATCACATCGACGTCGTACTTAGCGACCAAGCCGTGGTAGCTTAAGTCGCAGACCGTATCAACTTCGGGATGTTTTTGATCACCGTATCTATAGAGTCTGCAGTCGCCTCTTCGCCGCACCTGAGCAAAGAAAAGGTTATGCGCATAAAAATTATGCAATTTGAAGGCTGCAAACGTTTAATGAATAATTAATTTTCAAAACTAAGAAATTTGTAACACTAGGGTTTGTTCCTGGACTGGTTAACTTGACTGGTTGCTTAGAGGTCGGTGTCTTAGGCAGTGATGCATCTGGCGATGTTCTTTGTCTTGTAACACAAAACACAACTGTTTTCATTTCCCGCACTGCCTGCATATTATACGAGACGAAAACTCACAGGTCTGTTGTATATTTGAAGATTTTTGGACGCGTTTTGTGAAAGTGAACCACAAACTTTGCACAGCGAAAACTGAAAAATAATGCTGAAGCCTGGCATAAAGGCTTCCGTACCATCCGCTTGAAAGGCGTCACTCTCAGTTAACTGAAGCAACAACAGGTGTTCCCGGCATGCCATGCTTTCGTGGCCATTAGCAATTACCTTCAACTGTTGGCCAGGCAACAGCGAACCCAAAGTAACTTAAAGGGGATATTTTAAACTTGCACATTTCTCGAAACTACAGAGCATGGAATGATTCTGCCCAAACATTGTGATTATCACTGCCGACTCTTGCTCCCCGCTGCAAAAGTTTACCGCTAAAAAATTGGAGGGTATCAGTAAGCTAAGGGTATGACGCGATAGCGGTAATGTGCTAACGCCCATATATGCGGTATTAGTCATTATTTACTTTACACGCACACATGTCTGAGATTCCCCGAGTACTCCTGGGACATTGGTGCAGCGGTTAAGCGGTGCGCCAGTGACCTGCGATGGCAGATGTGGTGTGCAACACACGTTGCACTTGCCGAGCAACATTCAGCGACCAATCATTAATTTAACTGCCACCTGCCACGGTGAGCAGTTTGCCCCAAATCCAGTGGGCAGGACATGCTGTTAGAGCGGCAAATAGCCCAACAGTAAACTGCATGACGTTGGTGCCCAGTAGAGTGTACATATTCCTGTACAAACTGAGTGCGAGGAGTGACAAGAGTATTACCAGACAGCTCGCTAAGTGTACCGATCTCTACAAAAATAAAAAAAGATGGAAAAAAATGCACCGTTAAGGGCACAGCACTGCTTACAGAATCATTCCTCACCCTTAATTTTACTTTTTTGGACTGCTATTACAGCCGGGCGTTTGTCAAGGGTGGACATGTGCAAGATTCTTTCCTCGCCACGGATTGTCAGGATGCGCAAGGGCGCACAGGTGCTTCAAGACTTTTCAGACAAGTTTGCAGTTGTACATCAACTGTACATTCGACATTATGTGAGGTGTTAGAGCTTCCCATTGAAAGATAACTGAAGTTTGATGCCTAGAGCAGCAGCAGTGACTTGCATCGAAATTCGAAATGAAGTAAGTTGCCATAGCACAACAGCGAACAACAACTGACTTTTTTGGCAAGTGGTCTAAATGGGGTGTTAAAAGAGGAGAAAGCCAGCACGCAATACGCAGCTAAGGGGTGTACGGCTGTGGTGTGTCTGCTTGTTGATCTCTACCACTTCCATGGTGTTGTAGCACTGATTTCAACGAAGCCTTTAGCTGTTTACTCTGGCTTCTATGGCGCATCTAATTTCGTGTGCTGTGCGAGAGCGTTTCCAGGAGGTTGGTTTCCATGCAGGACATTTTCTTTTTTTTATTTTTTGCAGAAGGTACTCCAAATTTACAGAGCCCTTCACTACGGCGTCCCTCATAGCCTGAGTGGCTTTGGGACGTTAAACACACATAAAGCTGAACCTAACTCCCATAATGCTCTTTGAATATACTTATACTGATTATTAGCACAGGGAATCGGGAGATTTACTCACGGCCTTTCTAGCTTCACTTTCGTAGTGGGCGCATCACTAAATTACCAGAGTATTAAAAAGATGTCGCTACTAGCGCATTTGTAAGCAAACAAGACCTGTGCCACTGTGAAGTAATCGAAAAAGAAAAATGCCATTGCAATAATCACATCCCAATGTTCGGGTACAGTGAAAACACTCTAAAGGGTGCAAATTCCTCCACGATGTACACCATGCAGCGGCAGAATTTTTTAATCCCAGTGTACGTAGGGTAAGTACGCACCCTTCGGCGCAAATTGGCAAGGGTTCCATTTTCCAGGTAAAACTCTACGTATCCAGAGGAGGCGCCCGCGTGCTTCACGTCGAACGAGATGTCGTGCAGCGGAATCTGGTCCAAGCCGACGCTGGGCAACAACCGGTCCACGACGAAGTTGGCGCGCCAGACACTGGCCCAGGCACAAGCTGACACATAAAGGACAGGAGTTATAGGGGTGAGGGAGAACGTAAAGTTGGGTACGTAGGAAACAAAATCCATGTTAGGTTCTCTTTCTTCTAGTAGTCGACGCCACAACGAACAAGTACTCTGTCAAGGAGCAAGTTCCTCATACAAAGATAAAAAGAAGTCCACAAATGTGGCCAATGTCTAGCTCCCCGTCAAGCAGTCGGTCTGTTCCACTGTTTGGTCTACGCATCTTATTCTGAACAAAAAGGTGAAAACCGAATCAAAGCTGCGTGTTCATTGTGTCAGGAATGTCCTTTATCCCCATTACTGCTCTGTACCTACGTGAATTAAGTCTACTTAGCTGTATTGCAAGGTAATTCCGTCAGCGAATTTTGGCTCCCCCAGATAGCGAACAGCTACTCCAGTACAGCTTTTCTTTTTTCACTCAGATTCAGGGAGCCCTTCTACAGTCGTAAAAGCACTGAAGGTAGTGACTGCGCAGTGCATTGGGCTTCGGTACCAATGGTGCTTTGGAGCTCTTATTGGCTGAGTGTCCCAATGCCCTTCACCAGCATACCATCGACTACCCCAGCTAGGTAACTAGGCCTACCTCTTAATTTTATAGTCCAAGAGACTCAGATAGGCTGCTTAGCTGCGCGTGAAACCTCGATTTGATAAGCTCAAATTTCCGCTTTCTGCTCTTCTCGTCAAAGTTCGTACGCAACAAGTTTTTCATTGGCTCCTTTTTAATGCGCAAAATGGCTTAAGCGCTTTTGTGATGTTCCTATCCTTGGTGCTCCAGCTGGACTCACCAGTCTCAGCGAGTGCGCGTCGGGATATTTAGTTTGTTTATTTCTTTTTGAAGGCAGCTGATTAGCAGTTATTAGCAATAACTGCTAATAACTGCTGATCATCAATAGATGCTGATCAGGCAGCATCTATTGATGGCATGTCATGTATAACTTAAACTTACCTGCAAGTAGCAGCACGGCTACTACACGTAAGAACATTCTTGCTCTCTGAAACAACGAGAATAAGGATTTCCTTCAGTGGTGACGTTATCTACATAGCTGGCTGCATTACGCTCAGAAAATACCTAGCGAAGATGAAGCGCCACCCTGCAAACAGTATAAAACAAAAACTGCATCTTATGGGGCGAGCTACTCTCCAGCTCAATGGGGCTCCAGCCCCATCACATGGGGCGTTCACTCCAGCGCCACGGGAAGCGATCCCTCCGGCATCGCTTCTTTTTTCATTTGCCTCAGTAGCACAGTGTTTACTAGAAAGTTCGAAGCGAATGCCATTATACAAGATCACCGCCTCATGTCATGCAGTGGGGTTATTGTGGGGCAAAGACTATCCAATACAACCGAAAGAAGACCGTTAGACCTTTGCAAAATACAGGAGATATCAAGCATAAGTTTTTCAACAGCTTAATTTATTTAAGACCGAACAAGCAAGCAAAGCAAACGTAAGCAGGGAGCACCAGAAAGTTAGGTGAGCCGATCAGATTAAGAAGTTTGCGGGGATACGGTGGCCGCAACTGGCAGAGGACAGCGACAAGGCAAGGGGACAGGGAAAAGGCTACTTAGATGTAACCCACTATTCTTTCGCAGTCTACCAGTCAAAGAGCTTAAGGTGGCTAAAAACACGTTGACTTAATTACAAAACTGCAGCATATGTTCGGCCATTTTGCGACGAAGTTTTAGCAACTTGCGCAACAAGCTTAAGACCCAACTGCGTTTTAAATCTGGTCTAAACATTTCCGATTGTTACTCGAATATGCTTCTGTTCGTTGGATCCCAAATATATGTTAATTGCATATTAATCTGAAAACACACAAAATAGCCTACAGTTCTGATACGCTGCTTACAAACGAAATACTGGCTATAACAGCGGAAAGTAAGGGCCCAAAAAATTATAGAAACAGAAAATTATTGGAAGGGAGAAGTAAAGAAATCAAGAAGGAACGAAGGGATCATAATGAAGGTCATGGAATTTTCACGAAGCCGGCATCCCTCCTCAGCTGCATTTTCAATAAGCACGCCGGGCTTCGCGGGTGTTAAGTCGGGCAGCTAGCCTAAGCATTACTCCTTAGCAGAGTTTTCTATGCCGATCCATGTCTTACTTTTATCCACCATCAAAGACGCCAGATTGACGTCGCGCTTCATACTTCATGCAAGACAGCCCTCAATGTTTTCATACACACATATACTGAGCGCCCATACATTACAGGGATCTTCTGACCTCTAGGAGACCTCCCACAATAGCATTGAGACGAAAACGAGGGACTGGATCGACCAAAAAGCGGGGCTTAATCCCAACATTCTTCCCATCAATGCACACACTTTTCATATCCCAGATAACTTCCGCATCACCAACGTTTCAAAACAAGATGCGGCGAATTCCATCCCGGGAAGACGCGCTCGTCGTGTTATCCGCCACACTCATCCCCTTCGTTTCATCTTCGTGTACACAGATGCTCCTCGAGCTAGGGTCGGAGTCGCTGCTTACTCCTTTGCGTGCGACAGGCCGACTGCGACATATACCCCCGGTCCTTACATTGATCCGCCTCCTACCGCTAATCTATAAACCCTCCCGATAACTGCCAGCATTCAAGACGTCTTCCCGCTGGGGCGGTGGCTCAGTGGTTATGGTGCTTGGCTACTGCATGGCTGCTGAAGACTAGAGTTTGATCCTGGCCTCGGCGGTCGAATTTCGATGGAAGCGAAATGCTAGAGGCCCGTTTGCTGTGCTGCACAAGTGCACGCTAAATAACCACAGCTGGTCAAAATTATCCGGAGCCCTCCACTACGGCGTCCTTCGTAGCCTGAGTCGCTTCGGGACGTCAAACCCCATAAAACCAAAAGCAATCAAGACATCTCCCAGACATCTCTTAACCTGTTCGACTAAACGATATACACTGATTCGATGCAAGCTATACGCGCAAATTACATGGTGGTGAGTTGTGCCGGAATGATACCCAATCTTCGTCCCCACACAGTCACACTGAGGTTGATTCCTGCTCACACTGGGACCCTAGGCAACGAGGTGGTGCACTGGCACACCTGGAACTTCAACACTGGATTCCTGGGATCCCTCGGCCTTTCCCACCAACGTGCGAGATATCTTATGTAATCTCTGGTTCAAAAAAGTGAAGTTTAAAAGGAAGTTATGTGAAAAAAAAATGTTCACGCCATACTTATGTATTTGATTACAAACACTTTGAGAGAAAATGCTCTTATAAGAGCCTGCATTCTACACAAGAAAAGAATGGGCGGCCATTATGTCATAGATGGATGCATGGATTTATCGGCATTGCTTCTGATCGCGGCACCCGCCGCGGTGGCTCAGTGGTTACGGCGCTCGGCTGCTGACCCGAAAGACGCGGGTTCGATCCCGGCCTCGGCGGCTGAATTTCGATGAAGGCGAAATTCCAGAGCCGCGTGAACTGTGCGATGTCAGTGTACGTTAAAGATCCCAGGCAGTCGAAATTTCCGGAGCCCTTCACTACGGCGTCCCTCATAGCCTGAGTTGCTTTTGGACGTTAAACCCCAATAAACCATAAACCAATCTTATTGGGGGCGGTAGCAGCAGTCGCCTTGCCTTTTAAATTTATCTGCTGCTGAATTACGTACTCAACGCCAATGTGCACATGGCATGCTAGACAACAAGAGAAACTCTATCCGATCCCGAGTCATCGTTGCTACTTGTAGAGGGATGTGCTCTGCGAATCAGGGGAAGTCATAAGCTGGGTGAGTCACGTCTATATAGTGCGTTAGTG
The DNA here is from genome assembly GCF_055824585.1 of Amblyomma mixtum. NCBI lineage: Eukaryota > Metazoa > Arthropoda > Arachnida > Ixodida > Ixodidae > Amblyomma > Amblyomma mixtum. The sequence continues at coordinate 16,303,184 of NC_143018.1, read as the reverse complement.
TTCGGTGCAAACTCGACTTCGCAAAATGGAACTCTAAGCCTAAATGCTGATAAGAGTGTGCGGTTGATTTAGTGTTCATATGCTTTAGGCATCCACTCTGTAGTTCATCCCTGAAAAGGTCTCGCAGTCTCACAAGGGGCCAGAAAGCACATGGCACAAAGGTTTCCGCGCATTGCTACGAAGTCTTCGTGGTAATAAGGCACTTCATTCCAATTCTCCTTTTTCAAAGGAAGCTCCCTCGTAAATTCATAACTGAACTGCAGTATGACAGGATTCATTTCATAGAACTGGCTTTCATTAGTACAGTGCAAACTGCCCTACAGAGCTGTGTGGCAAACGGGTTTAATAATTATAATGTTTATTTGATCACCACGTTGTACATGATGATGCAGGGGACCGAAGTAAAAGCTGTCTTTCAACAGCTTGACAGAGCAACGGCCCCCCTTTTTGGCAGCATACAAAGTGGCGCAAAAACGAAATATACAAGGTAAAGGGAAAACTACGTGCGATGAGCACACCGCACTAAAAGACAGTACAGAAACATGTTACAAAACAGATGCACCTGGCACATATATTTAGAGCAGTACAAAACCATAAACACACGGCAAAAAGAAATAAGGAATTCTAACATTTAACACAATGCAATTACATGGTAAAGACACTTTAATAGAAAACATATGAATACGAGCCAGGAACACCAACAGTTCCAAGGCGGCTGTTTTCGTTGCATGAAGAATTACATGAAATGTTTACAAAGAAAGTAAGTTAGAAGTCTGTGAAATGTTACACATTGGGGTGTTATATTCTGTTTTAGTAGATCATTAAGAAGTCGTGGAAGACGGTTTTCTAAAGTTTGCAGACCGTACGTTGTTCGAAATGTATAGTTTGCCACATGTCATTATTTCTTGTTTCATAAGTTTGTTCGCGCCTTTTCAGGCCTGAAAGATTTTGAATAAAAGACGTTTTATTCAAAAATTCCTGTTTAGTGTTCGGCTAAGGCGATAGTCATAGATTTTTGTTACTGGTATAATTTTGTGCTCTAAAAATATTTCTCCTGTGTGATGTAACCTTGGTAATCTCTTAACAATTCGCATTGCCTTTTTTTGCAATACGAGTAATTTGCTCAGATTTTCCTGTATTGTAGTACCCCAGATAAGGCTACAGTAGTTAAAGCGAGAATGGAATAAAGAGTGATAAAATAACATCATAACACAAGACGGCAAGATTTCACGGTTGCGATAGAGTATACCAATTATTTGCGACAACTTAGAAGTTATGTGGGCTATGTGATCGTCCCAGGACATTTGCTGATTAAAGACAACCCCCAGGGTTTTGAAATGTGCCACTATTTCCAGTGGACAAGATCGCAAACATAATTGCTTTTGCTTTGTCAGGTGAACTTGTTTATTCTTGGCCCGGAAGATAACTGCTTTCGTTTTGTTTACATTAATTTGTAATGCATTCTTTTGTGTCCACTGGTCTAGATGTTCGAGCATGCAGTTTGCTGTATCTATTAACTCATTAGCATTTTCACCAGCCAAGAACATGCTGGTATCGTCTGCGTATATAATACATTTTGTGAAGGGAAATACATTGACGATGTCATTAATATAAAGATTGAAAAGAAAAGGACCGAGTATACTCCCTTGCGGTACACCACAGCGAACAGGGAGAGTTTCAGACATGAAGCCATTTACACTAACAGCCTGCCGGCGATATTGAAGATATGACTGAACTATCGATGCTGCGTGCCCGCGGAAGCCGTAGCGTTCAAGCTTCTGGAGAAGTAATTGATGATTTATAAGGTCAAAGGTCTTTGTGAAATCAATGAATATTCCTAAAACTATCCTATTCTGTTCAAATTGTTTTAGTATATATTCCTTCTGATCTAACAGTGCAAATTCTGTAGAAAGGTGCTTTCTAAATCCATATTGTGATTTGGTAAGTATGTGGTGTCTGGATTCAAATGCCGCAAAGCGTTTATGAAGCGCTTTTTCAAGTATCTTTGAAAATATTGGAAGAATTGATATCGGGCGGTAATTGCCTAGCTGGTTCCTATCACCCTTCTTAAAAAGTACAGAACAGCGGGCAACTTGCATTTCGTGAGGAAAAACAGCATTTGCAATACATAGATTAATTATATGGGTTATGTAGGGCAAAATAATGTCGAGAATCGATCTTATGGGCCGCATCTGTAGTCCATCAATATCGCATGAAGTACTATTTTTAAGCTCTATGAAAATAGTCATTATTCCGGCTTCATTAACAGGATTAAGATATATCGTTTTGTCTAGTAGTGGGACACAATTCAAGTGATTATCTACGTCCGTGTCGCGGCAAAGACCGACAAAGTACTTATTAAACCCGTTCGCTAAACCCTGGTCAGACACCTGTACCCCATTTAATTTCACTGAAGAAATTCCTCTGGCAGCAGTATCATTAGCTATAAGGTTAAGTTTTTTCCAAACAAGGTCACTACGCCCTTTAGTTGATTCGAAATCATTTTCGAAATATTCATTCCTAGCTTTCCCAAGTTCCTTGTTTAGGCGGTTACGATATGCTTTGAAAATAGACAAATCATCCATCTCTTTTGTCCTGATAAATTTATGGTAGAGTCCATTCTTCTTTTTTATCTTAAGCAGGAGATCAGGTGTGAGCCATGGTTTGCGGGTTTTTTTAGTCCGCTTAAAAGTCTTTGTTGGGAAACAGGCAGTGTACCTTGGTTTCAATATAGCGCGGAAGTATTCATAAGCCTCGTTCGCGTCACGTTTAGAGAGAATAGAGAATAAAAACGCGTGAATTCTGAAAAAGATATATATTGTCGGGCTGTCTTATCCCATTTTTACCAACTGTTTGATACAGCTAATTGCTAGAAAAAAATTAAGCTGATTAGGCAGAAGGGAGATTTAGAACCACTCGTAAAATAGTGAACAAACCAAGTTACAATGCAATATTCAGGTCGTGTAATAGGCCTACGAAAGCGAGAAATTTGGTGGCGTCTTACCTGATGGTTACGTGAGACTGGCAGATTCGGCATTCACTGCCAGCCTCTTTGCTCCGGGCGCTTATATTGGGCCCCGGAGACTGGTATCCACTGGTAAAGAGACGCCCACAACGCGTTGAGGAGAGGTCACGAAACCGATTGCATTATATTTTGTACCCGTACACATACGGCAACGGGTGATTGAAGATAACTTTATTAGCACTGTGGAGCGATTCGCCTGCGCACGGCTTCTGGAGGGACTTATTGTGCTTACTGATGTGTAATCTGGCCTGAATTCTTGAAGCTCGAACAAAAAACTGACGCCGGTTGATAGCGGCGTTTGAGTGTTTTTCTCTCGTCGTTGTCGCAATACGCGGTGTTATCAGAGATCTGTTTTCGGGAAAAATGAGGAACTGGCAGGTTTAATAATGTTCCAATAGGGTATCTTTCGCTAATCGGATTGCTTTTCGTCACATTGCCCGAAGAAGGTTCCGGGATCTTCGTACTAACAATTGGTCTACCCTGTGAGTAATAGTGCAATTAATTTTTCAGGCTAAAAGCATTGCACTCGATGATGGAAGAGCTATATTGTCAGCGACAATAAAGCTATAGTCCTGAGCACTACGCGCCATTGTTTTATTCGCTGAAATTGCACTGCCTTCGGGCGATGTCGCCGCGGAGTATCCGGGATTCAAGTTGAGCCGCCCCTAGACGAAAAAGTTCAGCCGCTCGCATCTCTTAATTGCCTAAGGTGGCGGCGGAAATTGGCCCGGTAGTGACGTAGCGTCAAAGCCTGACTGGTACACTCCCCTTATGGCACCGACGGCACACATCAGCTGTAGGCTTCATCTATATTCTTACAAACACTAACCAAATGAAACACCTCTGCACCCTGCGAAAGATGGCGAGGATAGAAATTTTGCACTCCTAAATTAATGGAAAGCTCGGCATTTACACATCACCTTATGTCACACCACCATTAACTCGCAAAACACGACACGCATGCAGCTATAACTTGACTTCTCACATTCGCAAAAACAAACTCCCACTAAATGCACTAATTGTATTTTTTTTTCCAAAAACACTCTGTCACTCGAACTTACTCACTGAAGAAGATTTAACGTGTTAAAGCTTCAAACAGGCCATCAGAGCTATTGCTAATCACTTACAGAATGAATAGAGGCCCAGGAAAAAAAATTCATTTGAAAATAAAATATAAAATAAAAACATTAAAGAAAGACGAAAGAAAGAGCATGGTATGCCTTGAGTAACAATTCAAAACGAGCGCCGGAAAACACGCATTCTAAAGAGACTATGGTCTTCAACTAAAGAACTGTAATATTTAACTGTGAATTTCACGTTGGATAATGATTAATACTGCTATTATTCTCTGAAGTATAGCTGTTTTGTGCCCACACCATTAAATGGCGAGGTTCAATAGATTAAATTTTATATAGAACACATGCTATGATCATGCGCTAGTACTCAGTGCTTAAGATCACCTCTATTCGTTATCTTTACTCTCCTCATCTCATAACAAGGATAGAAACCGAAGCGTGGCCTTGTGGTAGAGCATCCGCCTCGCATTCGGGAGGTGCTGGGTTCGATCCTCAGTGCCGCCGGGTACCCACCGGTTTCTTTAATGGGTACAAGATTTCCCCTGGCCTGGTGTTCGGCTCTTCTAGGGTGATATGCTTGGGAAAAGGGTCTTAGACCAAACAGTTGCCTTGGCGGATGAGTGATAAGTTCCCCTGCCAAGCAACCATAAGTCCGCCTCGTGCGGCATAAGCCCAATTTGTGGCCCTTTTTTAACCGAAGCGTGGCCTTGTGGTAGAGCATCCGCCTCGCATTCGGGAGGTGCTGGGTTCGATCCCCAGTGCCGCCGGGTACCCACCGGTTTCTTTAATGGGTACAAGATTTCCCCTGGCCTGGAAGTGGGTTTTAAATTATCTTTTTACTGAAACAAATAATAACATTTCCGCGATTTCCTCACAGAAATTGCGTACCTTGTTTGTATAACCTGTTTATTCTTTTTTTTTTCTTTCCTCGCTTTGATGTTTGACGTGTACGCCTTCGCCGCACGCTGCTGCGCTACTGTGTATGCTGGGAGGTCAGGACTCCTCAAGCTGTTTTTTCAGCTTTTTACCTGCCCTCCTCGCAACATTCCATTTCTGTTGCGGAATAAATTTCAATTTCAATTTCAATTTCAATAAAGTGAAAGCTTAGCTGGAAGCATAAGCACTGTCGCGGCGCGCACACACTTCTGCTGTCTGGAATAACATCAATAAAGATTCAGTGCAGTACAGTTAATGCTATAAACAATCGCGGTAGCCCATGAGGCGCATCCCTGGCTAACGTTGCATTTCTTTTTGCAACGGGAGGAAACATCGTCTTCCTCTAGAGTATATATTTTATTATGCATGTCACTGCAGTGTTCAATGCAGTATTCATAATTACTCCGCTGTAATTTGAAGCTGTAACAAAAGGAGCAATATAAAACATGGCATTGCTATAAACGCCTGTCATGAATGCTGATGCCTGCGTAATTGAAGAAGAGTGCAGCACTGTGATAATCTATAGCACTACAATAACGCCAGGAGGTGAACAGAAGAGCTCTCTTCAAGTGTTGCAACACGCACTGTTCCGTATCCGGTCTGTGCAAGTATAGCAAATCAAAACAAACTGCGGTTACATGTTCCAAACGCGTTAAAAACATTGAGAACTCCACGCACTTTTTGTAAATGCGCCCAATTCTCGCCGCTCAATTTCTGGCTTTAAACATTGCACTTATTCCAGGAGAAATTTTCGTTACTAAATGCCGCAAACTCAATATCTCGAATATAAAACCAATAATGATCATATAAATGCGAAAAAAAAAACCGTTTACGCTTTAGATTGGAAAAAGCTGCTGTTTCATTATCAGGCAATCTTTACAGTACTGTTAACCCTCGAGCTCTTAAAACACACTTCTACAAGAGCGTATAGTAATGGACAACGCAGCGAGCTATGGAAAGAAAAATGATAGATGTGACGCTAAGAGATCCAAAGCGGAGAGAGTGGGTGAGGGAACAAACGCAGGTTAATGACATCCTAGTTGAAATCAAGAGAAAGAAGTGGACTTGGGCAAGGCATGCAATGCGAATAAGGCAAGATAACCGCTGGTCCTTAAGGGTAAGGGAATGGATTCCAAGAGAAAGCAAACGTAGCAGGGGACGGCAGAAAGTTAGGTGGGCGGATGAGATTGAGAGGTTTGCGGGGATACAGTGGCGGCAACTGGCGAAGGATAGGGTTAATAGGAGAGACATGGGAGAGGCCATTGCCCTGCAGTGGGCGTAGTCAGGCTGATGATGATGCTAGTAATTTTAACTTCTTGTCAGTTGTACTCAGCAGGGCGGCTGCGTTTGTATGTGTCATCTTTTACAGGGTCCTAAATGTCGGTATTCGCGTCACCATTGACCCCCTGATGTATCCGGAAAATTTTCGAAAATTGCGGCAGTTCCCCAAGAGACATCAGGAGATAATTTCAATCTCTGCTATTCTCAGCAACGTAGAACAGTAAAACAATATACTAATATTGAGAGAGGGCTTTGTCTGTGCCCTATATCTCCATGGCCGATTGGGCTGGCACGGCGAATGGTCGGCTCACACCAAAGGATGGTATTAAATGTAACTGCAAAGCGTACTTCATTTTGTTCTCAATGGAAGCCTGTTGTGTTATCATGCTCCGGAAGAACGCGGACCTGGCACGACAATGAGGAGTCCATCCAGTATTTTTCTTGAATATGAGGTTTCCTTTCCAAAGGTTTCAAAGACTTTGTTGCTATAGCTTCTTCCGGGTGTGCCATGAGAGTTGCCAAAAACTAAAAATATCCAAAATTGATCTTTACGCTGGCAACCTTCGGAGCTGTCTTTGATAAGCCTTTATGAGCTTGATGTTAAAAAGCTGAACTGCTCAATTTCTTGCCCATTTGAACTTGCATTCAATGATGCCAGATTTTTCAAACCTATCAATCATATGTTTTGCCGAATGAAAGACGTCAGAGTGTGAGTGCTGGTCGAATGATTTTGAGTATATCTCGAAGCTTACGTGCACTCTTCACGACATCACCCACATACACACACAAAAAAACGAATGTCACCCGCTCGCGTCGTCGCCGCCGATGTATACGCGCGCAATGAACTGTTCGTTCTGCTGTCCACGGCCGCCCCAAATAGCGTCACGTCGTTTCTTTCGCTCTCAGGGAGCCCATTTCTACCGTGATCTTGCGTAGCAACGAGACTCAGGGGCATGCGAAGGAGCGGAGCTAATCTGCGTACCGTGATTCGGGTGGCGAGGAGGCCTTACAGACGGGATAGCGGGAGGGCTGTTTCCTGTCGCAGCCAGCCCACGTAACTATGATGCGACTTGCTGTGAGAAGCGAACTTTCTGGAATCTAGCGGGCAGCACGAGTGTTTTACATCGACAAGGCCCAATGCAGGCGGCGCAGCCTGCCAGGCCTCCAAGTTCTTGTTGTTGTTTTTGTTGCCTGCAAGTGCGCATTGTGTGTCTTCTGTGTGTTTTCATTCTCGTCCGTTTGTCCGCCAGCGCTGTGTTAAAAAAATGAGGTCGCCCCTTTCGCCAAGAAGGGGTAGCTGGAGAAAGAAGAACGAATGTGTAAGAACCGGCAAACAGAAAAAAAAATAGAGGCCAACGCGATCCGAGGCGCCCCGCAACAGAAAATAAACTAATGTACTCCCACACTTGCGCAGCGGAGGCATACGCGGTTTCGATCGGCGCTCTATAGATAAGGCAGTGACAACGAAACAAGCGATGCCGCTTTTGCAGTCATGCGCTGTCTTTTCTTCGTGAATAAAAGTTCCCAAGTTTCCTGGAAACGGGTCTCGCATTGGACCTGTGGGCAGGTTTGTAATATACGCACAACTTGCATGAGAAACTGACAGTTTGTCGCTCACTTTAAATCGAGGGCTGCGCAGAAAAGAAGGGATAGATTAACTGTTTGGGAATAAACAACTGGAGGTTACACACATCACCGCCTTAAGGGAAATGGATAAAAGCCTATATATGCGGAATGGGTCATTGTCTACTCTACATTAACATATCACTGGGAGCCCTGGCGCAGTGGTGCACCTTTTAAGCGATGAACCAGTACCAGGGGGGTGAAACTTTCTGCACCTCCCAGCGGCCACGAATGACAGATGGTAGCGCCAATTCTTCCTTCAGTTACGTTCATAGCGAATGCTGTACGAGTTATCTCCATGACAACGGACGACCGAAACGTATAGGGGAGGGTGGGGGGGGGGGGGGGGGGGGGGGGGGGGGGGGGGGGGTGTTCGCGTGTACGCATGCCATCTGCTTCACGCCCCTAGACTGGTCCGAAATCGGGCCCGCTAGGAGATGGTGGGCGGATGTATCCTTGTCTGCCTGCTGCGCGCGGCTGCTCTCCACGCTTTGCTTCGGTTTTCGCACAGTTTCTTTTTTTTTTTTTGCTGTTTGCGGCACGTTTCAATTTGCTGCGCCGCTGGTCAACAACGGTAATCGCAGTGCTGGGCGAATGTACGGAGAACGAAGAACACATTTTTCATGGTTTTATTGACACACATATCCTTCCCGTTACATTCACTTTAAATAAAAAAAGATATGTTTCTCGTACTAATCTGCATGTCTATGTTACAGCATTCCGTAAAATACAAATAATACGCGTGGGCGCACCACGGGCGTTAAGTTTATCTCTAACAGCGCCGCTGACATTTCTGTACATCATTTCATGCATCATTCACGCAATACATGTGCGGTCATTCCCACATAATATTCACCCAATAAAGAAGGTTCATTCAGTCTGTGCACCGTAAGTGCTCACCGCTTAATGCGTGCACGATGACCTGGGTGACCCACCTAGGTTGTTTCTCCGGCGGGCGGCCACCTGGGCCACCCTACGCCACCGGATTTTCGCTCACAACTCCGACTTTCTGGACAGCGGTGCCTGAACCGCTATCGCGTTAACGTAATCTCTGTGAATGCAACTGAATATCCTAGGCAGAAGCCGCGTCAATCATGAACACATGCACAATCAATGCTACGCAATGCACGCAAAAAAAAAAAAAAGCGGCAGATCGTACGTGTCAATCTAAAAGGGCTAATACATAGTTCAAGCAAGCACGGGATGTTCCGCTTGTCTCAAGTCCGTAACGGAACTGCCCTTCTCTGGGCTACACACAACCAATGCGCTCTTGGAAACCGGCACTCACCGCACTATCGCGGCGCGTCAGGGAGGGCGCTCCGACGACGAAAACACTTTGTGTGCGATGTCCATGTTCAGGAGCCGACCGAGGATCTAGAGGGATTAGTGCACGCACTTCCTGCAATCCAAGTGGAGGTCCCTTGGGGGCAGGTGATCTGCCGCAGAGGTGAATTCGCAGGCCCGTTCGTTGTCCGCGACACAGCAGTGACCGCGGCACCCCCTTCGAGCGAACAAAACATCAGTGTTGCGCGAGGCGGTCAATGCGCTCGCAGATCGCGCACAATAGCTGGAAACCACGTTCACTGCTCTCTAGGCTGCTGAGGTCGCCCCGAGCGACGCAATGGAGGTTCACATCTGGGCGGTTGCAACGTGCGCCTTGATCCCCAGGTGGAAAAAAAAAGAACTTACTGCCGGCGTAAATAGAGACATTAAAGTCTTCATATTAGCCACCGCACCGCGATACGAGGCTCCGTCCGAGGTGCTCAGTTAGGTCGGCGTGCAACACCAACCCGGCGATTAAGATTGTCCTGATTTGATGGTGTTCATCTCGTTTCTAATCAGTTCTGGTAATTCGCCCACATCCAGACCTGCATCGATGACTGCAAGCATACACAAGTTCTGCAGCGTCGGTGCTAAGTGCAACACGTGCAGGTCCGTCAGCTCCTCTTCCTCCTCAGAAATGTCCTCGAGATGCTCTTCGTCCTCACGGCTGGGTGGAGGCCCGAATCCAGCGAAGACCAACACCCTCTCCCCAAGCACACAGCAGCCGGCCGAGTACCTCGCAGACGGGCCTGATCCAACTGGCGTCACTTTAGTCCAGCACGACTGTTCAGCGTCATACTTGTGCATATCTGCAAAGCATGTGTTCAGCATTCCGTTGTAGCCACCGAAGATATACAGCTCTCTATCGTACACGAACGCAGAGTGGCACTCGCGTCCCTCCGGGGCCACGCCTTGCACTTGTGGGCGTACCCACGTCGCAGTGGTCGTTTCCAGATAGTATAAGCAATTGTCATAACGGTCGCCGGGTCGCGAGCCTACTAGGCTGCCACCCCAAACGTACATGCGGGATCCAATGGCGGTGGCCGTGTGCCAGTAGCGCCTGAGGGGGGCCTCTCCGCTTGTCGGGACACGGTGCCACTCTTGGGTCTCGAGGTCCAGAAAATGTACAAAGTTCGATGAATCCCTGTCCGTGCCACCAAATGTGTACATCCGGTGACCCAGCACACACGCGGAGTGGTTGCTGTCCAAATCCGGCATTTCGCCGCTGACGTCCGAACGGCTCCATGTCATGGCTTGGGTATCGAAGCGCCATAGACCATTATTTACTGGGCTGATGTGCCATCCGCCCCACAGGTAGGCGCAGTGGCCGTAGGCTACAAAGTTGCGGCCCATAATGTTAATCGGCTCATCTTCGTGAAGTGACCGAGTCTGTATCCTATCCCAATGGTACGAGACGGGGTCGAAGGTGTACACGTCGATGAGGTAGCCTGAGATTTCATCACTGTCCGGGTAGCAGATGTCGCAACAGTCGAACGAGTAAACCTTCCCTTCGATGGTGACCGACGTTTCGTTGAGGAGTCCTGGAATACAGTTGAGCCTCGCCGTCCACATCGTTCGATGGCAACCAGTTCTTACGAACGATGAATCAGGCCTCCTTTCTTCACAGCTATCGGGCGCACGCTGAAATCAAACCTGGTAGGCGTTGTTCGTTTTTCTTCAGGTCTTAGTTTCACAGAGTGAGCTGCTTGGGCGCCGTCTGCCGGAATCGCGGTGTGGACGGCTGTGTTCATATCTGCACGGGAAAAAGAGAGGAGGAAGACGTGATGGAAGGCTGTCTCCGGGAGAGTGCCAGGCGAGGGGAAACGCTCTGCACTGCGGGCGGTGCATGCGCATGCGCGTGCGAAGGCGACGCTCATCGTATTCCTCTTCACCTCTTTTGAGCGCATCGTTCGGTGTGATGACGTGACGCGTGAGAAATATTTAGCCATTTGACTAATGAACGTCTTGTCTGATTGATTTGCATTTAACAGCTATCGGGCCCTGTGCACGTGCAATATTTCAGGCGGGCAGGATATTTCGAACGGAAGAGAGCAGAGTCCGCTATGACCAATAGCTCGACCTGCAACTTAGGCCAGAAGCCCATGTGCTGTGCGATGTCAGTACATGTTAAAGAACCCCAGGTGGCCGAAATGACCGGAGGCCTTCACACTACGGCGTCCCTCATAGCATGAGTTGCTTTGGGACGTTAAACCACTAAACCAATAAACGAAACTTAGGCCAGAACAAAATGCGAAAATCAAAGCTAGGCTTCCATAGGTGCAACCGTGAAGTATCTTGTAAAATGCATTGAAAATATGGTACCAACGCGCAGCGCACCAAGGTCGCTCATATCACGTGATTCAAGGGCGCGTATCGCCGCTATCTTAGAAAAAACACGAGCCTTAAGCAATACTTGCCGCGAATTTTGTCGCGGCAGTTCCCGTTACAGGTGGTAACCGTGCTGTCCGTTTGAATGCAGAATGTAAAGATTTATACTAGACTAAAAGGAGCACAAACATGACGTTGGAGAAAGAAGGGCCGATTTAATGTTAATGTTCATTTTTATCTCAAATAAACATTAAAAAATTGTGTCGGGGTTTATGGGGCTTTAACGTTCCAAAGCGACTCCATTAATGAGGGACGTCGTAGTGAAGGGCTCGGGAAATCATCCGGAGGATTTTCTGTAAAGGGCTTCACCCTGCAAAGCATTGGGATTTATGGACAGTGAAGGAAAAATGGATTTCAAGCGAGTAGAAATAAGAAAGAGAAAGCTACCTGACTGGCGGCTAAAACCAAGACAAGAGCGAAATTTCGCGAGTTATGGCTAGGTGGAGTTAGTCGCCGCCCCATTGGTTCAGCCTTATCCATCCATTCATCCTGAAGGGAAAGAAATAATCGCAGGGCTGTGTGAGCGCTTTAGTCTTCGCCAGCACCCTGCAGAGAGCACACCGCGTCTGCCATCGAATTCGATTCTCTTTGCGGCGATAGCGACCGCGTTTGCCTGTCGCGGCCTTCACTACCGGCGCCACCAACTGGTCGGCTCGATGTGTACTATGCCCGACCCAGCAAACGGAAGGCTGCTGCGGCTGAGCGCTGGGGGCGTTGGCGGTGTCAAATGGAGGCAGACCCGGTTTGTAGAGAACACCATTCATCGCTACGCGTGTTCCCTCTGTGGGGTGGTTTCCAGAAGCACACTGCTGCTGCCTTGCACGCACGCGCTTTGCATGGCCTGCAAGACCGGCATCTGCCAAGTTGACGCCGGAGGCCTTTGTCCTCTGGACCGGGAAGCCTTCGACTATGAAGAGTGCACGAAGATTCCTTTCCCCGAGAAGAAAATCGGCAGTCTTCAAGTAAGTGCGCAGTGCCTGATTGGCAGTTTACTTATAATTTAACTGTTCATTTACCAAAGCTGTCGTGACAGCAGAGAAGCGTTGGCGTGCGGATGCCCACATTCTTTTACTGTTATATGCACGGAGCTTGTAACCATAACGCAAGATGCATAAGAAACACTATCTTATTAATTTCAGAGCGTTAGCTCTTCTGGTCGTGTTTCGAGCCTCCGAGTTATGCTGATTCCACGGATAGAATTCGTGATGGCGGCCTGCATAACAGCGACATTGTATTAGAGCGTTAAGCTCTACTTCTCTGGTTCCGGGTATCAGCGTTATGCGTTGTAAGTTATCACGCAAGTCATAATCTACTGGTTTCCATGGTTGCCGAGGTGCTTACATCATGGAATAAAATAACAGGCGGCAGCTTAAGGCTCGAGCACGGCAACTTGAAAGTTCATTGTTTGGTTCGGTTTATGGGGTTTAACGTCCCAAAGCGACTTAGGCTATGATAGACGCCGTAGTGGAGGGCTCTGGAAATTTCGACCAGCTGGGGTTCTTTAACGTACACTGACATCGCACAGTACACGGGCCTCTAGAAAGTTCGTTGTGTCGATCCCGTATATATATATCCGTGTCTGGCAGGCGCCAAAGTCGGGCCACTTAGTCCCGACATTCGTGTAAAATTTGTGGGCCAACAGTTTGTCGCTGTATGTTCCGAATGGTGTCACACAATTCAGCTTTTCGTCCAGCGTAAATTTACTAGATAATTTAGAGCATAGCTTGCGGCAAGATTCGAACCGGTGACTTATGTCCCCCTAATTCCACGTCTTTACGAATCTTCATATGAACATTGCAGCTCAACCGTTTGCCGCAGAATGTTCAGGGTCGTGGCATACGATTTCGTGTTTCGTGCAGCATAAACTTACAAGTTAGACTAGCTCGTGGCAGGGATTCGAACTGGCTGCCTATGTTGCGTGTTTTTACACTCGATATTCTATCGCCGTCTCAGCATCGGTTTTTTTTTTATTTCATTGCAAGTCGGTTGCCTGCAAGCTTTGGGTTGTAGCAGTGTTCCTACAAGTGGGTGGCTTTGCACCCACGTTATTCGAGCCGCCATCTAGCGAATAGGACTACAGTGAAAGGCAGCGCGCTTACCTGGTTCGTTTATCGCTGCAGGCTTCAGTGTTTGAAGCTCAGCGTGCTTCAGCATCATTGCAAACGTGACGTCTAGTGCAGTCCATATGTGCATCGGTTCATTAATTTACTGCAATTTCCGGTCCACAGTTCGCACGCGGTGTACAGACAGTAGGCATCAATTCTGACTGAAAAACAAAAACTGTTTACTTGATTGCCTGCATCCGGTAGATAAAACAGTTGCACGTTTTGTGCTATCACTTTTTGTGCTATCACTTTTTGTGCTATCACTTTTTGTGCTATCACTTTTTGTGCTATCGCTTTTTGTGCTATCACTTTTTGTGCTAGAACGTTTTGTGCTCTTCTGAGTAACAACGAAAAAATATAATGCTGCGTAGTGCGCAATTTATATCCCCCCTCCTCCCCCTCCCCCCCTTTAAAAGGCAAATTTGCATTTCTAGGTGTACATCCAACGTGCTGCATACCGAACTCGACTGTAATCTGTTTCTAGCCACATGCGGCACTACTGATTGGTGCTTATAACGGTAAGCTCTATGTTCAAATTGGAAGGTTGTATCTTGCTTCATAACTAGCGTTAACTTCAGTTCATCATGGTCGTTTATTGAACCCTAAAAGGGCCATGACATGGTTGTTCTTCAGACTAAAGTTTTATACTTTTCAGTAAATAATACAAGAGCCTGTGATTCAATTGACTGTAAGCGGTTTCTAGCCCCATGTAGCACTACCGATTAGTGCGCTACAGTAAGTTCTACGTACAAGCTGAGAAAAGTTTTCAATTTGAAAAATTTGAGTGTCCTGGACACGCTGTATATATCCCCCCCCCCCCCCCCCCCCCCAACAAAATAAAAGCGACCGAAATTGATACCGGGAAACTCCTCTCACCGGCAGTGACCGCCATACTGAATACTCGCGTGCCGTCACAAGGGCGTACACAGAGCAGTGTCGTCTGCTGTCGTTTCTGCAATGCGCGCAACGAGGTCTTATTTGCGTGTGCGATCGAAATAGCAGTCGTTGCTGTGCGATGTCAGGGCACGTTAAAGAACCCCAGGTGGTCGAAATTTCCGGAGCCGTTTACTACGGCGTCCCTCAAAGCTTGCGTCGCTTTGGGACGTTAAACCCCAATAAACCAAACCAAACCAAACCCTCATATTAGTGCCTCGTGTCGCAATATCGACAACAGTAACTTAGATTTCCGTCGGGATAGCTAGGGTCCGGTCCCGCCAGGCAGATGCAACGCCGATCTACCCTCGGTGGGCTGTTCGGTACGCAGATAGATGCTGACGCTGACGCACCGGTCTGTCAAACTGGTCCGACGACGACGTCAGCATGACCAACTACCCCGTAACGCTGTAAAAGGTGTGCGTAACCGGACCAAAGAGCGTGCGATGAGGGACTAGTTGGCATGACATTCTGTACAGTTAAATATTTTAAAACTTAACCGGAAACCACGACCACATGCTAGCCAAGGCTACACACGAGACGTACGAGCACCAGCGAAGATGTGCTTTCATCGGGTGCCGGCGCATGGAAACAAACGGCGAGGCAAGCGACACGGGCAAAACACAGCGCGAAGGTGCTGCTCGTCGCTTGCCGCCGTCGCTAGGCCCGCGGCCGAGCGAAGGCATCACTCCCGGTGAGGCAACGGCCTAAGAAACTGCGCTGGTGCCTACCTTATGCCTGTAGAAAAAAAAATGGCAGTGGCTTAGCTGTGCTATGCCACGATATACGTAATGTGAGCGGCTAACTGCCAAGCGACAACCTCGGGGTCTTAGGAACTGAGGTTTTCCAGTCTTCTCCGCCGACTGGCAGCGGCTCGACACTCTTCAACTTCCATGAAGAGCCCATTGCATCAACCATATGCCCCGCGCGTTATAAACTCAAGGTGCGCCCTTACCGCGCATGCGCAGTAGCGGGCACAGCGGCAGTCGTAAACAGTGGCGGGCGCACGCAGCTCCAGCGCGTCTGCTGATACGATGACGTCACGCTTCTGGAAAGCGTCGACCGGCGGAGCGTCGGAGAGGAGCGCGCGCACCGGCGGCGGCGGCGGCGGCGGCGGCGGCGAGGGGGACGTTGAGCCTCTCGTGACGTCACGCGGCTGCCGCGTCTGCGCGGTATGGTCGGCGCAGAGGGCACGCGAAGCTCCTTCCATCCCGCGTAGTGTAGCTTACGCTACAAAAAGCGAAACGAGCCGCTGCGTTTCATATCTTCACACTTTAACAGTAATCGGCGATTAACTTTTGCCAGATTCTTAACTATCAGTCGCCGGCGTACTGCCGGCGTACTGTGAAGGGCCCGATAGCGAGTACGTAGAATATGTGCGTGCGATTTCGGCGATTGCGAAGAACGATTTCACAAGCCTTGGCGCATACAAATGGCCATCCAGCGTAGTTCTGGCTACAGTAACCTCGAACCGACGATTGCTTACATCGCAGGATGCGCGTACAATACTGGAGAAGTGCCGATGTAGCCCTGTCTTCAGAGCTTACGCGGAAGCTAGGCAGCCGGCAGCAGTCATCGCCGTGCGCTGTCCTCAAAAATAATTGAGCTGTTTTCATTAATTCAAATGGTCGCCGAAAGATTTTCTAAATAAAGTGAAAAAGAAATCAACAATTTGTGACATCGGAGGAAGCAGATGCAATTAGGCGGAAGCGGCACGGTGTAATGCGAAGTGTTTGCTAAAAATGATCGCATCAGTGGCGGTTATCGTAGCGTGCGCAGGAGTGAAACTACAAATAACTGAGAGTAGGTATTTAAGATAGGGAGAGCCCATCTCACTTTTTATGGCAGGGAAACGGAGAGTACTGTTTGTCTGAAAATACTGCGGCGCAACGCGACGACAACACAAGAAAGAAAAAGGCAACTCAAGTGTAGACTACCAGCTGTGTACTCGATGAAAATGGACATATTTATAACCCTCACTCACCATGTCACAACGCTGTCTCAGCACAGCCAGTAACAAGTAATCTGCAAGTGCCAAGGCTAAATAGTTTGGTTTATGGGGTTTAACGTCCCAAAGCGACTAAGGCTATGAGAGACGCCGTAGTGGAGGGCTCCGGAAATTTCGACCACCTGGGGTTCTTTAACGCGCACTGACATCGCACAGTACACGGGTCTCTAGAATTTCTCCTCCAAAGAAATTCAACCCCCGCCGCCGGGATTGAACCCGCGTCTTTTCGGTCAGCAGCCGAGCACCATAACCACTGAGCCGTCGCGGCGGCGACAAGGCTAAATAAAAATCGCAGAACGCTTCTTCCCTGCACTTAAAGCACTAGCTTATAACAAGCGTTACAAAAAAATAAAGATAATTAGTAAATAAATTTATTTTTTAAAGGCTGAGTAATTGTCACGTCCAATTCAAGATTGAACTTGTGTTTTCGCACGCCAACTCGGTATAACATACGTCCAACCACCACCCAATTTTTTCTTACGTTTTTGGTGGTCTGGTCTAGTAACCGCATTTTTTTTTTGTAGTAGTAGTTTTGAGGCGTGCTTTTGTTTCACCCTGCCTTTGTTTCACCTCCAGGTTTATTGCTGGAACGACGTCCATGGCTGCCAGTACGTGGGTTCCCTGCCAAGTGTGCTCCGACACTACGAGGACGAATGCGCCTTCCATGCAGTCGAGTGCCCGCGCTGTGGCAACAGTGTTGCGCATGTGGCCTTAGCGACGCACTACGTGAACGGATGCAGCGACGCCGACCGCGCTGTTTCCACAACCGACAATCCGGACTCAAGAGGCGACCGCGTCTTTCGAACAAATGATGTCATCGCCACCCTGGAGGAATTCAAGGCGCTCCTTAGGGAACCGTTCCAGAACCAGCTGCCCCCAATGGAGAGCAAGGTTAACCGACTCTCAGAGGACATGGCAAACCACGCTGTCCTCATGCGGGAAATCGTGGAAACACTCAGAAGTACGAATGGTAGTTTGAACTACGGGCGCACACAACCTGCCGAAGGACCTTCAGTGGCAGTGAGGGAACAGGTACAGTCGCAGCCCGAAGACCTCACCCCTCAACTGAGTGTCGGATCTAACGAAGAAGAGCGCGCAGAGGGCGAAGCACCTTTGGAGTGGAGCTTGGAGAAGAGGCACATCCTGCGAAGACTGGAAGTGTTGACCGGCCAATCACTCGCTTACCTCGAAGACGGGTACCCGACAGCTGTCCAGCATGTGGGGCGGCCTGTTGCTTGGTGGCAAGACGTTCCTCATTCTTGCAGTACCGATATCGACGAAGTCTTACATGTCTACTCTTTTGAGAGAAGTCGTGGAGAGAATAGGCGCATCCTTTACTCCTTGAAAGTTAAAAATGCTCGCGGCCTTTACACCCAGACTCCTGAGTTTAAAACGGTCCTGACAGTGAACAAGTGGCACTGGAAAGACGTTTACCTCAGAGTCGCTGTGGGGGCGTGTGTTGAATTCTTGGACCTCCGTTTTAGCTTTGAAGGTGCCCTCGATACTTCTCGTTTGGCGTCACATGTGGAGGGCGTGAAAATCTGGAATAAAGAAAGAAGTAAGAGTGTTTGTTTCTTGGAAGAGATAGACGTTTCAGAGCTGCTTGCTGAGGGATGGCAGCAAGAATTCTTCCGCAGTTGGTCACACCTCGAATCGAATGGCTTCACCAGTGAGAGCGAGATCAGCTTCGATGTCTTCGTGGTGGACACTTAACACCTATGACCTCGTTAGCACTATATCCACTATCGATACCTTGAACAACTTGGAACCGTATATGTTTACAAATATTTGTGTTACGTCGGGATTATAGAGACAGAGAGCGCGCAAGTCATTTCACCGGCTAGCGTCTTTTT
This sequence comes from Amblyomma mixtum, assembly GCF_055824585.1. Taxonomy (NCBI): domain Eukaryota; kingdom Metazoa; phylum Arthropoda; class Arachnida; order Ixodida; family Ixodidae; genus Amblyomma; species Amblyomma mixtum. The sequence continues at coordinate 16,284,633 of NC_143018.1, read as the reverse complement.
ATTGTTTAATGTACAAATAAATCGTAATTATGGTCTATAATTACGGCTTGAGGACTTATTCACGAGTTTTCATTTCACTGTAAAATATCGCTTCTGTTCTTTCTCTTCATCAGTGTGTTGGTGTGCCCAGAGGCTTTCTAATGTTGTGTTCTCTCCGCCTTTATGATATTTCTCTTTTGTATTTCGAGTATTTCGAGGCTTTGAAGGCGCTCTCGCTTCCAAGGCCGGTTACCGGTGCATCAGCTCGCCTTGAATTACGCTATCATAGAAGGAAATAGCCTTTTGTGTATGCTTTTATAAATTGTGCCCGTTTATTTTATTATTCTGACGAATGTGACTGCATCTTTTTTCCTCTTGATGATCGTTTTCGCTCTTGTGTTTTAGTGTGTGTTTAAGGTTACGTTTTAGTCCTGACACTGCTTTTGCTACGAGCGTTTGACTATGCTTTTGATATGATCTTTCTTGAGCAAATGCATCCCGACTGTGGCGGTTCGGCCTCGGCTTCTTGTGTCTCTGATATACTGGCATGTGCGCGTACGTATCACGTGGTTTCCTTTGACCACGTCATTTTCCATACTGTTGGTGGATGCGCGGTCGGATTTTGCGTTCCCGCGTTTCGTCAAGTGATGTCCTTACCTTGTACAGATTCCGGTCTGTTTGCTGCATGCAATAAAGCAGACATCATTGTCAGTGCTGCTCCTATCTTCTGTTTCTTCGTCGCTCTTTTTTAGGGCTGCTTATTTTTCTGGATGAGTTACAACTAGCCAACAAGAAGATATTAATACAGCTTGAGATAATACAATTGTTTTTTCACGCTAATTGTGGCTGCGGTGAGGAGCCTTATTCCCGAGGACCAGGAAAAGAAACTCGCGGAACACCTGAGAGCGCTCCGTTGTGGCTGAGGGGGTTCGGCGCTCTGGGTCACGGGCTCCATCGAGCACGCATCGACTGTACATCGATGGAGATGAACTAAAAAAGCGCCCGTTTTCTGAGCGATGTCTGCGCACGTAATTAATCCCAGGGGGGTCTAAATGTATCCGGAGCCACTGCTACGGCGACTCTCAAAGCCAATGAGTCTCTCCGGGACGATAAACGCCACAATTTACTACCATACAAAGAAACCACGCTTTAAAAGCACGACGATGAAGGCAAATCCTGCCATGTCAAATTGCCTCCTGTGCTGCCCTCATTTTAAACTTACTTACTGTTTTTTAGCAGAAGCCAACAGCCACTGAAACCAAGGGGTACAGGAGATTTTTTTTTAAATTAATATATTTATTTTGTGGTGTTGATCAATTTAGCATATTACTGAATATACTATCGCTTAAAGCTAATTGATTAGAAAAGCAGGAGAAAAAACAATCACATGCCGCCGGTGGGATCCGAACCCACGACCTCCGAATTACGCGTCCGGTGCTCTACCTCTGAGCTACGGCGACGGCTGTCAAACTTCTGCTTTCGGGGGTATTTATGTTTACAAGTAACCTAACCTTGAGAGTGTTCATCAGCGCCACCCACGTTCATGAACACTCTCAAGGCTAGGTTACTTGTAAACATAAATACCCGCGAAAGCAGAAGGTTTGACAATCGTCGCCGTAGGTCAGAGGTAGAGCACCGGACGCGTAATTCGGAGGTCGTGGGTTCGGATCCCACCGGCGGCATGTGGTTGTTTTTTCTTCTGCTTTTCTATCAATTAGCTTTAAGCGATAACATATTCAGTAATATTCTAAATTGATCAACACCACAAAATAAATATATTAATTAAAAAAAATCTCCTGTGCCCCTTGGTTTCTGTGGCTGTTGGCTTCTACTATATTTATAACGAGCCCCTCATTCCCCTTCCCTTGTTCGCTTTTTTACTGTTTTTTAGTAATTTAGTCACCTATATATTGGTGCATGACCATGAAAACTGCCCTGAAATCAGGTTTCAGCTGCCAGCTTTTGATCGAGGCTGTAAGGTTACATCACTTCATCTACGATAATAGCTTTCAAAGCCCAAGCAGACGACAAACAGATCATTCCTGCTGCTTCCACCTACGCCGCCACCGCGAAAGCAGACGGCAAAAAGAACCCGTGGCTCATGGTCACGTGACACCAGAGTGATTGGCTAGCTGCATCACCGGCTGCACGGGCAGCCGGTGAATAGATGGCATGCTGATTGTCCTGCCGTGAATACCCTAGCCTTCACCTGGTAATTACTTGCACAATAGTGCGGACGAAACTGATAAATCTGTATCAACGACGTCATCATACAAACTTTCACAGTCCATATTTTCAAGTAAATATCACCCAATATATAATATTAGAAAAGTTATCAGAATCTAGCCGTCTAGTTCTGAGCCGTCTTGATCGTGGTAAGAACAAAAAATTACCACAATGGTCTGTAGTGTTCATCTTACCAGCATCGACGCAGGCGTTCATATCAAGGCTAGACAAAACGTCATTGTTCCTGACTGATAAGCTAATCCACCAGGTGCACTGATATTGATGTTTTTGATAAAGAAGAATTCGAACAAAATTATTTAACCGTGACCGTCTTGCCTTTCAGATCAATAATGAAGTGCATAAGAGGCGCCAAAATAGCTTTCATGGGACATGAATTCGCACATAAACAAGTCTGGAGGGCGATTACTACGCCTACTATGAGCTCTGTCTTGAGTTGAATAAAAACGGCTTCCCTGCTTCCAGAATTTTGGTGCGGAATCACTGAGCTCTTTATGACTTACGCTGCTTTAAATAAGAGTGGCGCAGCAACCTGAAGGGGCGCTATCCTTTGGTAATGGTACTGTAGTGTAGCCAGGTATGCAGGGGAACTCACCTTACTTTATCCAGGTCTCCATTACAGCAGTAAGATCATATTGTAGAGAGGAAGGCTAGAAGCTGCCAGAAAGAAAGAGGACAGGAGGTAAAGAAACGAATACGACACCATGGGCGCAGCATTGTTTCTGTTTCCCTCTTCGTCGAAAATGAATCAGCTAGCCCGCAAGAATGTTCTTCTAAATGGAATGTACACGTGCACTAATGTCGTTTAAATTTTCATTTATGGATTAGATATTGAAATGAAAACGGAAGGGTTATCGCTTTCCTGCCACTGGACGTTGACTCCTTCTACTGAAGAAAGCCGTGATTCTGGATTAGCTGAGCGAAATCAACGTCACTGATAACACGCAGCACACGCGAGTGTTCCGTCTTTCGCATCAAGATTTCGCTGTCTGACTGCTTCGTGAAATTCTGGTGTGCTTTTTTTTTCTTTTTTGGCTGTCAACGCTTTACACTGTCAGACCTTGCAACAGTGACAGCGACCACGCGGGCAGTTACCGATACCCAATCCTTCACTCTGCCATGCACTGCACCATGTCGGACCCCAAAACAGGAACGCTGCTGCGGGTGAGTGCCGGAGATTTCATCGGCGTCAAATGGAGGCTAACCCGATCAACCAAGCAAACATTGCATCCTTACGCGCGCTCCTTGTGCGGTCTGATTCCCGAAAGCACCGTGCTACTACCTTGCTGCCACTCCCTTTGCGAAACCTGCAAGAAGGGCAGTGTCCAAGATGGCGTCGGCGGTGTCTGTCCTCTGGACCAGGAACGCTTCGACGAAAACGTGTGCCCGAACATTCCTCTGCCGCCGAATGAAGTCCAGAACCTGAAGGTGAGTCTGCTGCGCCTAATAATTTCTTTCCTTATGATTAAACGTTTCATTTACGAAGCATGTATTCATACGAGCATGAGTCTGAAGGTGTGTTTGTGCGCGGCGTAAATTCTTTTACCCTAATGTGTACGATGCCTGCAGCCGTAGCGTAGAGTACCTCCGAAGCCTTTTCTTAATTTTTCGCCTGTCACGTCGGTTAATTAGGCACTGCTAGAGGTTCGAGCTTCGTTAAACAGCGCTGTTTCGGCATATTGGTGGCTTGAACCCGCGGCCGCAATGTTGGCGAACAGGTCCACTGTGAAAGTCTGCGCGCAAGTTTTATTCGCTTAACAACTGCTACTCCTATGCACTTTGTTTCAATTGCGCTTGGTTCAGCATAGTGGTGCGCGTAATGTCCTGTGGGATTCATCTATTGATCGATTCATTCACCTATTTTGTTTCTTGTGCAAATTCCGGGTATCTAATGTGTGCGCGACAGTGAGCCATAGAAAGACAATGAAAGGTACTTGGGCAGGACTTTTCTGTTTCCACAGTTTTAAGGCGGAAGCCTTTAATGCCTCATCGTTGTAAGCAGGAGCTGTCGACAGAGAATGTCACGCTTTTCAGTTGGTCGAAACGGTCGTCACGTCACAGTGCGCGAATTTCAATCGGGGCCAATTGTACTTTGGCTACTAACCATGCAACCAATTAAAGGGGTCGTATAGTGATGCTCCAAGTAAGTTTGAGTTTAGTTAATTGCTTACTTAACTAATTAACCTTTCTAGTCCGACCAGATAAATAAATAAAACCAAGTAAGAAATTTGCCGAGCTTGGGAATCGAACCCCGGTCTCCGGAGTGCGAGTCGAGCACGCTTCCACTCCGCCATGCCAGCACGATGGTTTGGAATGAACAAAGGCGCGTCTAGTGAATACGGTGTCTTCGCTTCCCGTTACGGTGAGGTTTAGGTGTCCACTGAGATATGAGAGACAGATACATTTCCTTTCCTCAGAAACCAATTTACCGACGAGCAAGGCGTATTTCTCCGCGTTTCAGATTGGTCCAAATTGTCGTGACGTCACCGCGCGCGAATTTTGACGGGTGTCCACCGAAATATGTGAGACAGTTACTGCGCAACTTCCTTTCCTCAAATACAATTTTCGACTAGTGTCTACTCAGATATATGTGAGACAGTTAATGCGTAATTTCCTTTCCTCAAATACAATTTTCATTGTCTTCATTACGGCCCCTCTTTCTTCTTTCACTCACACTTCCTCCCTTCCTGTACGGTGCGGCTCAGGTGTCCACCGAGATGACAGAGAATTACAGCCCCATTTCCTTTCCTCAAAAAGCGTTGCGTTCAAAGGGCAACGCATCGCGCCGAACGGGTGGTGGCGTTCCTTGGACTCCGTGGCAGCTCTACAACATGCTGTCGCGTTCCACTTCTAAAGGCGAAGCTTAAGCGTCATTAATTGGCAGTTAATTAATGCACCAACAATATGTGCAGTGAACAATCACGTAGCAGAATGCAGCACTCAGGCTTTCGCCTTTCAGCACTTTAGCCGCTAAAGTTCCTCGTAATTTTTTTAAAACATCGTCAGGTCATTTTCGGTGCTTAATTTTGAGCCCGATTTTGGTTCTTTTTTTTGGTTAATATTATTTTTGGCGGATGAATTACTGCTATCCTTCAGCCCATAGGTTTTATCCCTGCGCGGTCAACACTAATGAGGGTTTGTTTTTTCTTTGTGTTAGCGGTTGCTTTCCCAGTAATTAACTCAGAAATAGTGATACTTATTGAAGTGCAGCGAAAGGCCGCATTACCGCTCCCACAAAATCAGAGGTTGAACCTCAGAAATATGCCTGCGAATCGGCAACGTCGCCAGATTTGGTGGTACCTGCGTGTATGCCGAGGAAGTTGACAAATCCAGAATTACGATGATTAAAAACATGAACTGCAGTCACAGCAGCGTAACCTTCTGCAAGGGGTAATTCGTACGTTGGCTCCTAAGCCCGGAGTTATGGAGGTGTACTTGAAGCAAATCAATTCAGAATATCGCATTCCCTGACCTACATAAAGCTGCGCTGTTCTGACTGTTTCCCTAGAACAGTGCAAGATTGGAATTCGTTACCGGAATCTGTTTTTTCCTCGCAAAATTTTTCTGATGCGTTAAATCGTCTACTTACCTGCTAATATTGCTTATATGTATGTTTTGTACCCGTGTGCTGCTAATATTGTATAACTTTATTCTTTTAGTTTTTTTCTTTTAGTATCCGTGCGCTCCCAACATTCTATAAGTTTATTCTTTTGGTTTTATTCTTTTGGTATCCTTGTGCAGCTAATATTGAATAATTTTATTCTTTTCGTTACGTAACAATCTAAGTTCACCCCTGCTTGGGCCAAGCACTGGCCTTCAGTATTATGAAATAAATAAATAAATAAATAAACTTTCGTATGTCATTCGTTTATGTCACAACGCTGTCTCAGCACAGCCAGTAACAAGTAATCTGCAAGTGACAAGGCTAAATAAAAATCGCAGAACTCTTCTTCCCTCCACTTAAAGCCCTAGCTTATAACAAGCGTTACGAAATAATAAAGAAGATAAGAAATAAATCAATTTATTTTTGTAAAGGCTCAGTAGTTGTGACGTCCAATTCAAGATTGAACATGCGTTTTCGCATGGCAACTCGGTTTGACTACGTCAAACCACTACCCAATTTTTTCTTACGTTTTTGGTGGTCTCGTCTAGCAACCGCATTTTTGTTTGTAGTAGTTTTGAGGCGTGCTTTTGTTTCTCACTGCCTTTGTTTCACCTTCAGGTTTATTGCTGGAACGACGTCCATGGCTGCCAGTACGTGGGTTCCCTGCCAGGTGTGCTCCGACACTACGAGGACGAATGCGCCTTCCATGCAGTCGAGTGCCCGCGCTGTGGAAACAGTGTTGTGCATGTGGCCTTAGCGACGCACTACGTGAACGGATGCAGTGACGCCGCCCGCGCTATTTCCACAACCGACAATCCGCACTCAAGAGGCGACCGCGTCTTGAGAACAAATGACGTCATCGCCTCCCTGGAGGAATTCAAGGCGTTCCTTATGGAACCGTTCCAGAACCAGCTTCCCGCAATGGAGAGCCAGGTTAACCGACTCTCAGAGGACATGGCAAACCACGCTGTCCTCATGCGTGAAATCGTGGAAACACTCAGAAGTACGAATGGTAGTTTTAACTAAGGGCGCACACAACCTTCCGAAGGACCTTCAGTGGCAGTACGGGAACAGGTACAGTCGCAGCCCGAAGACCTCACCCCTCAACTGAGTGTCGGATCTAACGAAGAAGAGCGCGCAGAGGGCGAAGCACCTTTGGAGTGGAGCTTTGAGAAGAGGCACATCCTGCGAAGACTGGAAGTGTTGGCCAGCCAATCACTCGCTTCCCCTCGAAGACGGGTACCAGACAGCTGTGCAGCATGTGAAGCGGCCTGTTGCTTGGTGGGAATACGTTCCTGATTCGTGCTGTAGCGATATCGACGAAGTCTTACATGTCTACTCTTTTGAGAGAAGTCGTGGAGAGAATAGGCGCGTCATTTACTCCTTGAAAGTTAAAAATGCTCGCGGCCTTTACACCCAGACACCTGAGTTTAAAACGGTCCTGACAGTGAACAAGTGGCACTGGAAAGACGTTTACCTCAGAGTCGCTGTGGGGGCGTGTGATGAATTGTTAGTCCTCCGTTTTAGCTTTGAAGGTACCCTCGATATGTCTCGTTTGGCGTCACAAGTGGAGGGCGTGAAAATCTGGAATAAAGACCGAAATAAGAGTGTTTGTTTCTTGGAAGAGGTAGACGTTCGAGAGCTGCTTGCTGAGGGATGGCAGCAAGAATTCTTCCACAGTTGGTGACACCTCGAATCGAATGGCTTTACCAGTGAGAGCGAGATCAGCTTCGATGTCTTCGTGGTGGACACTTAACACCTATGACCTCGTTAGCACTATATCCACAATCGATGTCTTGAACAACGTGTAACCGTATATGTTTACAAATATTTGTGTTACGTCGGGATTATAGAGTTATTTACGCGTGCTTGTGCGTGTTTCCGTAACTTACGAATTTGTCACGTGCGAGGGTCAGCTGGCGACTCAAGGGTGCTGCCTTTAAATCTCTTCAGTCATAGCTACATGCTGGACGAAAGGCAAATAAAGGCAAATTATTCAGCAAGAAGTACTACATACAGAGAGCGTGCGAGTCGTTTCGCCTGCTAGCGTTAGAAAGTTTAAGGGTGAATTCACGAGTTGGTAACCGAGACATATATAGTGCTTCCAAGTGTTATCTTTTTATTCTGTTTTATATACAAATAAATCCTAATTATTGTCTATCATTACGGCTTGAGGACTTCTTCACGAGTTTTTATTTGACTGTAAAATATCGCTTCTGTTCTGTCTCTTCATCAGTGTGTTGGTGTGCCCAGTGGCTTTCTAGAGTTGTGTTCTCTCCGCCTTTATGATATTTCTCTTTTGTATTTCGAGGCTTTGAAGGCGCTCTCGCTTCCAAGGCCGGTTACCGGTGCATCAGCTCGCCTTGAATTACGCTATCATAGAAGGAAATAGCCTTTTGTGTATGCTTTTATAAATTGTGCCCGTTTATTTTATTCTGACGAATGTGACTGCATCTTTTTTCCTCTTGATGATCGTTTTCGCTCTTGTGTTTTAGTGTGTTTTTAAGGTTACATTTTAGTCCTGACACAGCTTTTGCTACGAGCGTTTGACTCTGCTTTTGATATCTTTCTTGAGCAAATGCATCCCGACTGCGGCGGTTCGGCCTCGGCTTCCTGTGTGTCTGATATTCTGGCAAGTGCGCGTGCGTATCATGTGGTTTCCTTTGACCACGTCATTTTTCATACTGTTGGTGGATGCGCGGCCGGATTTTGCGTTCCCGCGTTTTGTCAAGTGATGTTCTTACCTTGTACAGATTCCGGTCAGTTTGCTGCAATAAACCAGACATTATTGTCAGCACTGCTCCTATCTTCTGTTTCTTCGTCGCTCTTTTTTAGGGCTGCTTATTTTTCTGGATGAATTACCAACTATTCCACAAGAAGATATTAATACATCCTGAGACAATACAATCGTTCTTTCACGCTAATGGTGGCTGCGGTGAAGAGCCTTATTGGATAGGACCAGGTAAAGAAACTCACGGAACGCCTGAGAAGTGGCGCTCCGTTGTGGCCGAATGGGTTTGTCGTTCTGCTGCTGACTGGTCACGGGTTCCATCGAGCACGCATCGACCGTACATCGATGGAGGTGAAGTAAAAAAGCTCCTGTTTTCTGAGCGATGTCTGCGCACGTAATTAATCCCAGGGGGGTCTAAATGTATCCGGAGCCACTGCTACGGCGACTCTCAAAGCCAGTGAGTCTCTCCGGGACGATAAACGCCACAATTTACAATCATACAAAAAAACTCTTTAAAGCACGTATATGAACGCAAATAATGCCATGCCAAATTGTCTCCTGTGCTGCCCTCATTTTCAACTTATTTTACTGTTTTTTAGTCACCTATATAGTGGTGCATGACCATGAAAACTGCCATGAAATCAGGTTTCAGCTGCAAGGCTTTGATCGAGCCTGTAAGGTTAGATCACTTCATCTACGATAATAGCTTTCAAAGCCCAAGCAGACGACAAACAGATTACCCCTGCTAGGGTGGCTAGAACTTTTTTAGGTGTGTGAAGCGGCCACCGGAAGCTGCCCCCAAAACGCACCGATGCCGCGCGGGGGCGCTGAAGACAGCGGCGCCGTCAGAGCGAGCAGGCGGAATTGCTTGGCAAGCCGGCAAAAAGGCTTCGCTCGCGCTGATTTTCTGCCGCGTGGCTAGAATTTTAGCCGCGTGCTTTGAAAATGCCGCCAACAGCAAAAAAAAAAAAGACCCAGCGCTGGTGTTTCGTGCCTGGATGCAATTCAGGGTACAGATCTTCTACAGAAAAAGTGTCCCTCTTCCGAGCTCCAGCATGTAAACAGCTATTCACCAAATGGTCCAACGCCATCCCCAGGGCTGATAAGGAATTGCAAGAGAATTCTGCTGTGTGCGAGAAGCATTTTGACGCAAGGTACGTGCCTAACTATTTTATTCCACCGCAGGCTTTTATCGCCATTCTTAGATGCTCGCCTTAATGTCCGCTTTCGTGCTCTCCAGGCGTGAATGGTGTTCTCGCATGCAAACGTGAGCTCATGCATGGTTTTGTTTGTTGTTTCTTTGATAGGTTTATTGCGCGAAACTTCAAGCACAATATAAACGGGAAGGAGGTCATAGTGCCCCGAGATATTCCTGGCCTAACCGAAGATGCGATACCAACGATCTTTCCTAACTTACCTAAATACTTAAGCAAGACTCTGCCAAAGGAGAGGAAGCGAAGAAACGTAAATGAAACTGCTGCTTCATTCAAAAAGAGTCGCACAGACGTTGAGATCATGGAAACAGGATCAGTGGCAGAGGACGGTGCGAATGTGTCGCAAGAGACCGTATGTCCAGTTGCATCCTTAAGCAGCGAGCTCATACGCCCAAATGAGCTCTGGTTTTTGCAAAAATTTAAAAACCAAAATGTTCTGTGCTATCAGACAGCAGAGTTCATTAGGAACGCAAATCCTCCTGTGGTGCTGAACAAGATAGTTGTGTTCGAAGTGGAAGACAGCGCAGGACCTTATCAGTGCAGCATATTTCTGAATGGACTTCTTCACAAGAAGAAAGAGATTCTTACATTGAAAGAAGCTCAGGACATGTTGGCTTATGCTGACAAACTTTTATTGTGCCATGGAGTTGGAAAATTGGACGAATTCCAGCCTTTAAATGTGGTAAAGGTGGCAAAAGTGGCCCAAAAACACATGTTCTCCATGACTTGCAATGGATCCTCATCTTCATCACAAGGTATGGAATCATTTCGTAGAATGTGTGTCTAGGAGGGAAAATTGATGCCCTCACCGCAGATGAATGTGCAGGAACTGCTGTGTTTGTTAAAAAACGCATTTTTGTTTTGTGTCCAACAGATGTCTCTACTGAAAGGTGCTCCGCATGTAGAGCATGCAGAAACAGACTTATGGCTCGCCTTTTGCGCCTTAAGAAAAGAGTACGACACCCACTCGCAAGAAAGGCTCCACTCGCCTCTCTAGCTGCGCAGCGACTGAAACAGGCAGTGCGTACTTTGAAGCGGAAGGGCAAGAAAATCCTGTCTCTGAAAGATAACCTGACAGAGCTCCGAGAAAAGAACTGCAAAATCGAGAAGTCCGCCTTTGCAGAGAAGGTGTGCTACAATGCTTTAATTATATTGCATGTGCTTATATGCGTATGATATTCCCTTTTTCTTTCAGCTGAAAAAGCTTCCAAAGAAGCAGCAAGCTGCTGTTCGTGCGTGTTTCGAAGCCTGTAACCGAAAGTCTCAGCGTGAATACCGATATGACAAGGAATGGCTTCTTGAGTGCATAATTCTAAGAATGAAAAGCCCACGGCTCTACGAGCACCTCAGAAGCCACAAGATTCTGGTTGTTCCCAGTCGTGTTTGCCTACAAAGGTACATTAAGGTATGTGACTGGACGCGTTATGAAAGTCCGAGTGGTGACATTATTGCATTTTTAGGGTTTCAGAGCTTCTTATGGATTTAATGCCAATCTTCTGTCATGCGTGAGATCAAAAGCCCAGGACATAGACGAAATGAAAGGCATGGTGGTCTAGTAGTGGATGAAATGAAGCTTTCAACCCACCTTGACATGACATCGTCCAAGCACATAGAAGGCTTTGTGGACCTGGGAAAGTACACTGAAGAATGTGACAAAAGAAAAAAAGCTGACCACGGCCTGATGGTGATGTTTCAGCCATTTGTGGGCAAATGGACACAGATTATAGGTAAATAAAATTTGATTACTATTTCTAAATTTTTTTAGCAGATTACACGATCGCATGCAATGTTCTTTTCTGTCTTAGGTGTGTTCGCCTCCAATGGAAATGTGAAAGCAAGACTGCTGGCAAAAATTATTCTAGAAGCAACGATTTTGACCGAACAAGCTGGCCTCCGTGTCGATTATATTTGTTCTGATGGTGCCCCGTGGAATCGATCTATGTGGAACATCCTAGGCATACGTGGAAACTTCAATGATATAAGGTGCAGGGTCGTCCATCCCTGTGACAAAGGCAGATTTCTGCATTTTATATCTGACTTTCCACACCTTGTCAAATGTGTGCGCAACACGCACAATGGACGGGTATGCTTGCTAAGAAACATTGTGTGAAATGTTGGCACATATTCATAAATGTTTGCTCATTGTTGTCAGTGTTTCCAATGCGAAATGATTAATTTTACAGGCCCACTGGGAACACGTGTCGACAATGTGGAAGGTGGACAGTGCTTGCGTCACCTTGAAGGTGGCACCAAAACTTACGAGGTCCCACATATTTCCTAATGGGTTTGAGAAGATGAGGGTAGACCTTGCTTTTCAGGTCTTTAGCGCCCAAGTTAGGAATGCTTTGGCCTTCTACAAAGAGCAAATTGAGAGCAAATACCCGAACAGCGACCCAACAAGAATTGTCATTGGGCTCATGGCTAATCTGATTGAGGCCATGACGTCCAGATTCCCAGCAGAAGCCTTAAGGTAAGTTCAAATTTATTGCCACATTTATCTCAGTTGTCAACAATACATTTATGTGCATTCTGTAATGGTGTTTCAGACCCGGCAGCAAGAATGAGAAAACATTGGACGAAATGCTGCACTTTCTAGACCTCTGGGAGGACCATGCTAAGGGGATTGGATTTTTAAGCAGAAGCACAGCAGTGGGCTTGCGTGTGACCCTCACTGCAACAAAGAGCCTACTTGACTACCTAACAAAGAAAGTTGGTTTTAAGTACCTCATGACTGCGCACCTCAGCCAAGATTGCCTTGAGCGGTGTTTCGGAATTGTGAGGCAGGCAGGTGGGGCCAATGACCATCCGACTCCGGCCCAGTTCATTGTCATCATGAGGTATCGCTAATCTTGCTGGTTATACACTGTGCAATTTAACTGGTTTACACTTGGCTCTGATTAAGAGTTACTACTCTGTGCTTACTTGCAGGTGCCTCAGTTTCTATAGTGTTGCCAGGAGTCCCAAGGGAGGTAACGTGCCTGATGGTGTAGTTGAGTCGCTGCTATCTGTGGAGGAACTGCTCAACGAGACAGACAGCGAAGAGCAAGAGGCATACAGCCGACCGCTCCGATCCGATGCAGCCGAAGTGTCTGTTGACCATGCTTCTTACATATCGGAAAAAAGTGATGCCCGCCTTATTTATTATATCGCCGGCTACGTGGCACGAAAACGCGTGCTGTCCATCAACTGTGAGGATTGCAAGGCTGCTTGCCTAATGAAGAAAGAAGACGTGCCCAGCTCTGATTTACCCACGGAAGCATCAATGCAGTGGGACCTTGGTGGGCTTTTGTTCCCAACAATCTCCCCTCTACAACCTTATTATGACACTAGAGAACAAAGCCACTAGTTTCTTCAGCAGAACTACCCTTCATGCTAAGTCGGTGACTGACATGTGGAAAATAATTGGGGAAACGACAAAAATAGGCTGCCCCCAGCACTCAGTGACATTGACGAGTTCAGTAGTGAAGTTCTACTGCTTAAAACGGGTTCACTTTTTTTTTTGAAAGGAGTTAATCAAAAGGAAGACGAAAGGAAATGCAAAAGGGTGAAGCCATGCGTGCTTTAATGGGCTTATCATGCTGTTGTGTATGTGGATGAACAACTGAAAATAAATGTGTTCTTCCAGAAACACGTCTTTTTCATACTGTGCATATGTTTTGCTGGGTAGGTGCGCTCGCCACACTTGTGTGCTTCATGAGCTGCCACTTCTTGGGAGTGTTTCTTTGAAAAGGGAATGCTCGTTTGGTGCGGTTGCAACGCATGTAATAACTCATGCGGCGGAAAATTAATCCGGATCCAGCCACTACATTTTTACTATTGCTTTTCGACCTCTGTACGTAAAAACCCACTAATTCTTTCACGGTACGAACTTGTATGCGACACAGTGTAGTCTTGCCGTATAATCGTCTAAGGAGCAAAACAAAAGCATGCAACGCTTTTCGAAACGAACAGCCGAGCGCGTGCAGAAAGGCGTGCGGACGTCTGCGGAAGCAACTTTCATGCCAGCACATCAATCGAACCTGAGTTCCCTTTAAATCAACGAAAAAATGCCTGCAACTGCTTGTCGTCTGCTGTGGAAAGAAAGCAGTTCTGCTTGGTGAATAATTCTTGACGACCCGGAGCTCATCATTGCATCACGTGGACAAAATACCACCGCGGAGCCATTTTTCACCATCAGCAACATCTTAAAAGCAAATCACAGCGCGCAAATCACGAAATTAAACGCGGTCCGCGCGCATTCCACCATGCACGATCAGCGACCGCGCGACGGCGCCTCTAGCATCAGCGCCCCTGGCGGCATCGGTGAGCAGCGGTGCCACTTCCGGCAAGGGAAACGGGCCGCGCTTTTCACACCTAAAAAAGTTCTAGCCACCCTACCCCTGCTGCTTCCGCTTACGCCGCAGCCGCGCCTGCAGACGGCAAAAAGAAACCGTGACTCAAGCTCACGTGGTACCAGAACGATTGGTTACGCTGGTTCAACGGCTCTACGGGCAGGCGGTGATTAACCGACATGCTGATTGTCGTGTCGTGAATACATTAGCTTTCACCTGGTAATTACTTGCACAATAGTGCGGACGAAACTGAAAATTCTGTATCTACGACGTCATCATACAAACTTCCACAGTCCATATTTTCATGTAAATATCACCCGATATATAATATTGGAACAGTTATGAGAATCTACCCGTCTAGTTATGAGCCGTCTTGATCGTGGTAAGAACAGAAAACTTCAACAATGATCTGTAGTGTTCAGCTTACCAGCATCGACGCAGGCGTTCATATCAAGGCTAGACAAAACGTCATTGTTCCTGACTGATAAGCTAATCCACCAGGTGCATTGATAATGATGTTTTTGATAAGGAAGGATTCGGACAAAATTATTTAACCATGACCGTCTTGCCTTTCAGATCAATAATGAAGTACATAAGAGGCGCTAAAATAGCTTTCATAGGCGACATGAATTGGCACATAAACAAGTTTGGAGGGCGATTACTACGCCTACTATGAGCTTTGTCTTGAGTTGAATAAAAACGGCTTCCCTGCTCTCGGAATTTTGGTGCGGAATCACTGAGCTCTTTATGACTTACGCTGCTTTAAATAAGAGGGGCGCTATCTTGTGGCAATCTTGTGCAGCCACGTATGCAGGGGAACTAACCTTACTTTATCCAGGTCTCCATTACAGCAGTAAGATCATATTGTAGAGAGGAAGGCTAGAAACTGCCAGAAAGAAAGAGGACAGGAAGTAAAGAAGCGAATACGACACCATGGGCGCAGCATTGTTTCTGTTTCCCTCTTCGTCGAAAATGAATCAGCTAGCCCGCAAGAATGTTCTTCTAAATGTAAACACTGTTGCCATAAATGTACAAGTGCACTAAGCTCGTTTAAATTTTCATTTATGGATTAGATATTGCAATGAAAACGGAAAGGTTATCGCTTTCCTGCCACTGGGGGTTGATTCCTTCTACTGAAGAAAGCCGTGATTCTGGATTGGCTAAGCGAAATCAACGTCACTGATAACACACAGCACGCGCGAGTGTTCCGTCTTTCGCATCAAGATTTCGCTGTCTGACTGCCTCGTGAGATTTTGGTGTATTTTTTTTTCTTTTTGGCTGTCAACGCTTGACGCTGTCGGGCCTTGCAACAGTGACAGCGACCACGTCGGCAGTTACCGATACCCAACCCTTCACTCTGCCAAGCACTGCACCATGTCGGACGCTAAAACAGGAACGCTGCTGCGGGTGAGTGCCGGAGATTTCATCGGCGTCAAATGGAGCCGTTGGCATGACTATTGTGGTTAGAGATTGCTTTTGAGCATGCGTGGCCAGGTGTATAAGTAAGCGTTTCAAGGAAGAAATAAACAGTTGTTAGTTGCGCTTGTGTGTGTCCCTGTGTCTTTCTTCGTGGTTCGTCCTTAGATTGCGCATCCTTTACCTTCACAACATCATGTACCAACTAGGCCCTACCCAAGTTTTGTTGAAATGGAGGCTAACCCGATCAACCAAGCAAACATTGCATCCTTACGCGTGCTCCTTGTGCGGTCTGATTCCCGAAAGCACCGTGCTACTACCTTGCTGCCACTCCCTTTGCGAAACCTGCAAGAAGGGCAGTGTCCAAGATGGCGTCGGCGGTGTCTGTCCTATGGACCAGGAACGCTTCGACGAAAACGTGTGCCCGAACATTCTTTTGCCGCCGAATGAAGTCCAGAAGCTGAAGGTAAGTGTGCGGCGCCTAATCATTTCTTTCCTTATGATTAAAGGTTTCATTTACGAAGCATGTATTCATACGAGCATGAGTGTGAAGGCGTGTTTGTGCGCGGCGTAAATTCTTTTACCCTAATGTGTACGATGCCTGCAGCCGTAACGTAGAATATATACGAAGCCTTTTCTTAATTTTTCGGCTTTCACGTCGATTAATTAGGCACTGGTCGAGGTTCCAGCTTTGGTAAGCAGCGCTGTTGCGGCATATTGGTGGCTCGAACCCACGTTATAGCGGCGGCAATGTTGGCGAACAGGTCCACTGTGAAAGTCTGCGCGCACGTTTTATTCGCTTAACAACTGCTACTCCGATGCGCTTTGTGGCAATAGCCCTTGGTTCAGCATAGTGGTGCGCGTAATGTCCTGTGGGATTCATCTATTGATCGATTCATTCACCTATGTTGTTTCTTCTGCAAATTCGGGGTATCTAAAGTGTGCGCGACAGTGAGCCATAGAAAGACAATGAAAAGTACTTGGGCAGGACTTTTCTGTTTCTACTGTTTTAAAACATCGTCAGGTCTTTTACGGTGCTTAATTTCGAGCCTGATTTTGGTTCGTTTTCGGTTGATATTATCTTTGGCAGATAAATTACTGCTATCCTTCAGCGCTATAACTGTTATATCCCTGCGCGGTCAACAGTAATGAGGGTTTGTTTTTTTGTGTGTGTGTTAGCGGTTGCTTTCCCAGTAAATAACTCAGAAATAGTGATACTTAGTGAGGTGCAGCGGAAGGCCACATTTCCGCTCCCACAAAATGAAACAATGGGAAATCAAATTACCAAACACTCGCACAAGAACGTGAGTTGAAGTTCAGTTCTAGAAAAATGGTTTTTCATGTTCACATTGCGCTCTAGGTTGAGCGCAACGTGAACAAGGTCTGCCTTCGTAAAGTGGTTTACCTTGTTCTTTGATGCTCACCTATCTTGGGCACAGTCACAGCTTACGTTTCTCGCAGGAATAATGTTGCGTGGTTTATCATCAAGTAACACAACCTTCAGCAACCGTTGCTGAAAAAAATCGTGTCATGATCTATCGGAGGTTGAAGCTCAGAAATATGGCTGCGAATCGGCAACGTCGCCAGATTTGGTGGTACCTGCGTGTATGCCGAGGAAGTTGACAAATCCAGAATTACGATGATTAAAAACATGAACTACAGTCACAGCAGCGTAACCCTCTGCAAGGGGTAATCCGTACGTTGGCTCCTGCCCGGAGTTCTGGAGGTGTACTTGAAGCAAATCAATTCACAATATCGCATTCCCTCACCTACATAAAGCCGCGCTGTTGTGACTTGCGTATGTCATTCGCTGATACATCACGGCACCTTAGGCGCTTGTAAAAAAGCCCGATAATGTCATTGCGCAATGATTACCGAATACTTCTGTAGGTCTTCATGTCGTGTTCGAAGTAAATAGAAATTACATAAAAAACAATCTGTTATAAAGAGTACATAGAATGTAAGTGGCGGGTTTATGATTCGGAATGCATGTGGTGTTTTGAAATCCGTTCTTTCCTTTCACATTAACACCTCTGATACACTGGTCTTTCTGCGATTATCTCCTTCTGCAGTGTGCTGGTCTTCTTCGTCTCTGGTGGCTTCAACTAGAAACCACCTTTAATTGCAGTGCTGAGGGCTGTATTTAAACCTCGCCTTTTCTATTCTTTTCGAGGTTTACTGCTGGAACCAAGTCCATGGCTGCCGCTTCACGGGCTCCATGCCAAGTGTCCTCCGGCACTACGAGCTTGAGTGCACCTTCCACGCAGTTGAGTGCCACCGCTGTGGCGCCACTGTCCAGCATACGGGCTTCGTGACGCACTACATGACAGCATGTCGCGGCATCCCGTGCCCCGTTTCCACAACCAGCCGTCCGGAATCGCGAGACAGCGGGTCTATCGAGGAGACGACGTCAATGCCGCGCTGAAGCAATGGAAGGCACTCCTGCTGGGGTCATACTGCTGGGGTCGCACTCCTGCTGGGGTCGTAGGTAGGCGTAGGGGAGGTACAGCGTCAATTCATTGTTCTCAACTCCTCAGCTCCTTGCGTGTCTCTGGCATGTGCGCGCGTGTGCCACCTGGTTTCCATTGGCCGTACCAGTTTTCATGCTGTGGCTGGATGCTGCTCTGGTTTTAACCTGGCCGCGTTTGCTCAAGTGATGTTTCTACCTTGATGAAATTTTGTCTTGCTTGCTCTAGTAAACCAGTTGGCAGTATGCGCTGGTACTGTCGTCTGGTTTCTTCGTCGCTCTCATTTTTAGGGCTGCTTACTGTTTCAAGATATTAGTCAGTTCATTCTGAGCTAAACCTACAGTTCTTTCACGGTGATGGTGGCGGTGGCGGCGAACTTTATAAAGAGAGTGAGATGAGTTAAATGGCATTGTAATTCATTGCAGTCTAGAAATTATATTTATATACAATGTTTACATGTAGCGGTGGTCATTGCATATACTGCCCATCATCAGATGTCCAAAAATTTTATTTTCCTTTGGTACTGTTGCTATAGGAGCTCCGGCTCTCCGAAAGCATGTTTCATGCGTCACATGCGGTATATTCTTTTACATGCACTGAGTACCCGCTACAACTTTCTATTCTCAACCAAACTCATAACACTTGTAAACAAAAACTCCATACACAGCTAGATTTCAGTTAGCTGCTACTAATTAACGCATCTAACCTGTTTTATGACGCACAGCTGCGTCGCCATCATGTTAGTTAAATTTATCATGTTTAAACGTCGATTTGTTTCAAGCACCTGATTTTCCTTTGAACTCTATTCGTCAAAGCGTATGAGACATGCGGTGATATTCACATTTCCCATTTTCACCGTGACGTTCATACGTCGACTGCTGCACAGCCTTAGAGGCGGTCACGTATAGATCTTTTATTTTTCGGTTTTGATCATTTCAGCGTGTGAGGCGTCTCTGTGGGAATCTAGCCGAGTCGATTCTGGCTTTGCAGTCTCTAAACTTTGATTTTGGGTACGTTTACGATGCTTATTGCAACAATCAAAACCATGGCCTTCGCTACATCCGTGCCTTGTCTTGTGTTCTGCGACATTTCGGAAAAAGTGTGCGCCTTCTTCGTGCAGTTGAATGACCGCATTGTGGCGACAACGTCCTCCAAACATCATTGGCATTCCACAATTCAGCCGGGAAGTCAGGGCATTCCATCTTCTATTGCAGCAGGGAAGAGTTAGTCACATCAGCGTCGACGTCACCACTGGTTTGAAATAAACGAAGAGGTTCCTCTGGGAAACGTTCTGGGATAAGTAGCCAGCTGCCAGCTATGGAGAACCAGGTAAATAAACTCACGGAACGAGTGAGAAGTCACGCGGCGTGGTGGCCGAATGGGTTTGGCGTTCTGCTGCTGACTGGTCGCGGGTTCGGTGGTGGCCGTGGCGGCCATATTTCGATGGCGGTGAAATACAAAAGCGCTTTGTATTGCACAATGTCGGAATAATCCCAGCTGTTCTAAATTTATCCAAAGCCTCCACTACGGTGCCGTGAGTCGCTCCGGGACGTTAAATCCGTCAGCAGACCACCCTATATGCAACGTGTTCAGCCAACACGTCGACGCAAGCTAGTCGTAGGCTCATGCTGTAACTAAGGGAAAGAAGCTCATTTGACGAAGCCGCTGAGGGCGCTGGTGTTGCGAAACATCGGCTTACGCCGAAAATATGTTTTTTTTTTTTCTCTGGCGAACGCTCCTCTCGTTTATGCTTCTTTGTCACACAAACAACACTGGCTACTGGGTGTATTTCAGGTTCTAATTCTTACCCGCGACTACTGCTTTCTTGCAGTTCAACGTAAAGAAAAAAGTTGTGAATAATCGAACGCTAAATTATCTACTCCACCATGCAAGCTTTTGTCAACGTATTGCACAACATGATTTTAACGCGAGAGCCTTCCCACGCAGCACAGGTAGTCGGCCCAATATTGGGAATGTATTGTATTGCATTGTATTGCATTGCATTGTATTGTATTGGCTGGTCCTACAAAGGACCGGAGTAAAAGCATCCACTTGCAATATTGGGTCCGATTACATGTGCTTCTGGGGTTAGTACCCCTATGCCGGA
>NC_143018.1:16141304-16264439 GCF_055824585.1 Amblyomma mixtum | reverse complement strand
CAAGACGCCTGCGAAATGAAAAAAAGAATGCCCAGGCTTAGCTTGGTTAAGCCAAGAATGCGTTGCATATTGCGCGGTCTTTTTGCGCGAGGTATTGCTTGGCGGCACTCGATTTTCTCAGCAGCTTTTCCTCCGTGACGTATGGATGGATGGACGGATAGGAGCGCCCCCTTTGAAACGTGGCGGTTGCAACCGCCACCACGCTCAGCCGTCCTTTTTCTTCTTTTAATTTTTTCTTTTTTTCTTTTTTCTTTTTTTGTTTTTTTTTTCGTTCTTTCGATTCTTTTTTTTACGTGCTTTGGTGACGTCACGTTACCACGTGACGTCACGTCACGTGGTTTGGTGGCTGCCCGGCCGCGCCCAAGGGCTGAACTGAGTGATTGCAATATGCTACGCATAAAAAGTATCTGTGTACAGAAGCTGCGTGGACGTGCACGTTAAAAAATCCCTGGCGGCAGAACTTTATCTGGAGTCTTTTGAAGTAATTTCGTGATTTATAGCACAGTGTTCCGTTGAGGCGTAAAATTTTGCTCATAAAATAAAAAATCATTGCCTGCGTTATATCAGGTGGCCTGCAGGGCATTGCAGGAAAATCGGTAAGTGTTCTTCACGCATCGGAACGGGCTTCCGCATTATGGATGATAAAAAAAAACGAAAGAAAGGCAAACGGGATCCCGGTCAGACCAGCGTACAGAAGAGAGTTACTGGCGCGATGCCACAAAGGTTTCAGGAAAAGAAGAAAAGAAAGAAATGCGAGAGGAATGAATGGAGGGCGAAGTCAGCAGCAAAGGAATGCTAAGAACCCGGGTTAAACAAGTTGTCGCAGCAAGTGCAGGCATCAAGAAGTTACGCCCAAGGCCACTCTCCGCTATAGCGTCCCACAACGAGGAAGCCTCACTTGTGTCACGCTTTGCTCGAGTTGGAGGACGTGAAATGTTTCCGACACACCCGTGATTGCCACATATGTTCTAATTATAGATGCCAATGCGAGCGAGTTAGCGGGGGTGCTTCGCATTTTTAGCCTCACACCAAAGACTGGACTTCGCGCATAATCAACCGCAAGCCGAAAGCTTGTATATTTGTGTTCGCAGCCAGTATTTCAGTTTCCCAGTCTGACTTCTGACAGAAGGACGTCCAAGACTATGAAAATCGAACAAATAGTAGAAAGGGGGTATCAAGGGACATTTGATATGCGCACAGGTCGTCTGGCTCAAGCAGCAAAAGACTGCCAGGGGATGGAATGATATAACTTCCACCCATGAAGATAAGAAGAACGCGCGCAAAAGTAAGCGATGACACTCGAGACAGAAACGAGTGGTTTCAAGCGCTCACAGTCAACCATGCAAGAGGCGGGAACAGCTTCATACTTCATGCTATGCGCCATGAACGGGGTGTGCATAGTGCCTCCGATGACAAGTCGGACAAAGCGTTCGTGGAAAAAACTCGCACTCATGCTGAACAATGCGTATCGCTATCAATACTGGCGAAGGGCAGGCAGGTACCCGCCGCGGTGGCTCAGTGGTAAGGCGCTCGTCTACCGAGCCGGAGTACCCGGGTTCGAACCCAACCGCGGCGGCCGCGTTTCGATGGAGGCGAAACGCAAGAGGCGCCCGTGTGCTGTGCGATGTCAGTGCGCGATAAAAATCCCCAGGTGATCGAAATTATTCCGGAGACATCCACTACGGCACCTCTTTCTCTCTGTCTTCTTTCTCTCCCACCTTCCTCCCTTCCCTTACGGCGTGGTTCAGGTGTCCGCCGATATATGTGAGACAGATACAGCGCCATTTCGTTTCCTCAAAAAACCAATTTACAATTTTTAGGCAGGTACCGGCGCGAAAATTCTCGGAAGCGCTGGCACGAAGAAAAAGCGAGAGCTCTTAGCTGTTCTCCACGTGCGACTGGGACCAAAATGAATCTGCGTGACGTTTTACATGAATGCATGATAAAAATTACGAGGAACTTTGGCGTCTAAAGTGGTGAAAGGCGAAAGCCCGAGTGCTGAATTCTGCTACGCGATTGTTCACTTCACATTCTGTTGATGCATTAATTAGCTGCCAATTAATGACGCTTAATCTTTGTCTTAATGAGTGGAACGCGACAGCGTGTTGTAGCGCAGGCACTCCACGGAACGCCACCACCCGTTCGGCGCGATGCGTTGCCCTTTGAACGCAACGCTTTTTGTGGGAAGGAAAAGGCGCTGTAATTCTCTGTCATCTCGGTGGACACCTGAACTGCACCGTACAGGAAGGGAGCAAGTGGAGTGAAAGAAGAAAGAGGGGACGTAATGAACAAAACGAAAATTTTATTTCAGGAAAGGAAATTACGCAGTGACTGTCTCACATATCTCGGTGGACACCAGTCGAAAATTGTCTCATCTAATTGGGGTTTACCGTCCCAAAGCGACTCAGGTTCTGAGGGACGCCGCAGTGAAGGGCTCCGGAAATTTCGATCACCTGCGGTTCTTTAAAGTGCACTGACGTCGCACAGTACACGGGCCTCTAGATTTAAATTAACTGCAGCATTATGTTGTTCTATATACGGCATGTTTTATTTCGGCGCTCGAATACTTTAAAAAATACTTAGGTAAATTAGCAAAGGTTTCATTTGATAAATACGAGGTCGTCAGTTAAGTGATCAATCTATTATTCTGCCCAGGCGCATTCTGAAGCAAGAAAAACACTCACGAAGCAAGAAAATCAGAAAAAAAGTAGACTTGGTGGCAAAATTTGCCTACAAGAAAATGGCGAGAGGCATGCTACGAAGCTAACTGCTTTATGAAATACTTTTAGCTGCGTTCCCAAGGTGGCATAAAAAGCACCCTTTCCGCAGGATGCAGGAAGCAAGCTTCGCCTCGAACCATGAAAATAGTACTAACTAGACCACATCGAGAAAAAGCGGCAGTTCGCACAACCGTGTTTGTACAAGGCGCCTGAAAGGTAAAGGGTGTGAAATGGAGACAGCTTACAAGACTGAACTAGCGATCCTGGCACGGTATTTGTCAACGGTTTGGTTACAATGGTAAACTCAAAACTGACAGCTGGGCCACCTGGTGGCTTGCACCGTGGTGGGACATGGCAACCAACATTAAAAGCATAATGGAATGAAAACAAGCGCTAAAGAGCTGGACGTCAGTGTTTTCCGGGTAACGTTCGCAGCTCGTTTCGACATGATTATCGTTTTAGTGCTGCGTAGAGTGGTTTAACAACGTTACAAGGGCAGGAGATATGGAATAAGAGCATATTCTTAATGAATGCCCGCCTATTGGTTGCGTGGTGCCTCACGTTCGAGTTATCTGTGACAAGGTGTGCACAAGTTCGGCCTTGTGTGTGTAAAACAGGCCGCGGAATCAAAAAGGACGCGTTGTAGCAAACGCCAGGGCAGCTACCTAGAGGAAGAAATAAAAGAACATTCGCGATTATTTGTGTTAGCAATTGTTTGTCCTTGCTCTCAACGCGAGCTGTCAGCTAGCACGCCATGCGTTATGCTTATCACCGACAAAGGCGAAAACATGGAAGAAAACTGAACACCAAAAGCGCAGTTGCAAGGTGTGCTTGGTTTGGACGGTGACTAATGCTTGTTCAGCGGCTATGTCCGTATGCGGGCCAGCAGGTTAAACATAAGTGCTACCACTAACCGAAAAAAAAAAAAAACCTCGCCTGTTTTCAGAACACTTCTTAAATCTTTTCCCGCATATAACTGATCAACTGTTCATGGTTACTTCAGAACTGTTCGAAATTTTTATCGCGCTTTTTTATTCATGATGATACTCGCGATAGCACAAACCACCTCCATTCCGCAATGTTTAATTTTTCACTAGATGCGAAGTTCGTCTGAACTAAAAGGACTAAATGCAATCAGAGGGTTTCTTCTTGATGCTGACAACCATTTTGCTCTCTCCCGCTAGTTCCAACGCGGCTATGGAGCCAATCGCAGTGCGACAACAATGCGACATTGGGAGTTCAGGACTCTTCGCCTCTATCTCGCTGCGTGCTGTTCAACAAACTCAGGGTGCCCGTTTGGGCGAACCGACGAAAATTGTTTCCTGTCAACAGTGTGCTCCAGCGGCTCAGGTGTTCTGCAGTGGAGCGCTACATCACAGGCTCCACTGTTCGCGGCGGTGCAGGCTTAGTACTCAAACGAAATGTGAGTGCAGCGGAGCAGTTGTGTTTCCATTCGCGTGGAATTCTGAGGATCCGAGGTTAGCAAGATGTCTCCTAAAGAGGGGCCGTTTGCGGCTCGCCGTGTCGCTTTGAAAGGCCGAAGGGCTCTGGTCTGAGTTTTGTGTTCACGTGCGTGTTCGTGAGTGCGTGAGTGTGCGGGTAGCGGCATCGCGCAAGACAACTCCGTCGTTCGTGAAAGCGATCACCCTGGTGCCCAGAGCACCAAGCCTAATGGGGCCACAGGTTTCGAAGAGAACGCACTCAAAGTATGTCCTTAACTGCACCCTAACTGATCCCCCACCCTGCAGAAAAAAAGTTCTATGACGCAATAACCTCATAGATCATTCATCATAGAATATCATACAATCTGTATGATATATCATACAATTTGTATGATATATCATACAGATTGTATGATATTCTATGATGAAAGGTCTGCGAGCTTATTGCATCATAAAACTTTTTTTCAGCAGGGCATTGTCCGAACTTGCCTCTTGAGTACGGGTTACAACTGTCAGTGTATGATGCAAGGTTTAACGGCCACTTGAAACACTATCGCTACGAATGTATAGTCGGCAAGTATAGCGGCAACGTTTATCTCTGCAATCGCGGTCCATTCTTCCAGCTTATTTCCCAGCAAAAGAGGTTGGTTTTTTATCAGATAGCGGCTTCTTCGCGACGTGAGCTTTACGCGATAACCGGACTCCCACGCACGACTTCAGTACGGACACCAGTTGGCCGTCTTGCAAGGGTTGTGTTAGATTTCATCATTCGGCCCGAAGCTGTGAAAACCCTCTAACATACTTGCTTCTTAAATAAACTTTCTGTCTGCGCGGCTGGCCTAACGGCAATGACTGCTGTATTCAAATGCACTTGCGCAGGCGCTGATGTATAATTGTAAGGAAGGAAATTCCAGAAATGAAAATGAAGTGCTCATTAAAGGAATGAAGAACTGAGATCAGTGGGTACGTGCCATGTCACTGAAGCAACAACAACAACAACTGAGGTCACTAGAGCACCCTATTTCACAACAGCAAAATTTGTGGTGTTTAATAACTGGCTCAGCAATTTTACTCATGTGTAATTAAGGCTACAATGAAACGCTAATTAGGTAAAAATTATGGACTGTATTGGAAGTTGATGGAGTCAACGGCCCCGACAAGCGCAAACGATGCGATAAATTAGGGATACGGATGTTGTCTCGTTTCTAAGATATGAACTATGCTCTAATAAGTATTCTTGCGCTATGCTATATGTACGTGACCATGCGGTTAGAGTGAATGAAACACATTCACATGGACCTTTTTTTCTTTCTTGGGGGGGAGGGTGGGGGGGGGGGGGCTAGATTTATCCAGAAGTTCTTTTAGATTGGTCGTAGCGCAGTTGCAAGTGCAGCTTAACGAAGGCCAGAGTGGCGGACTAACTCCACATGCTGTCATGCTTCGGAAACAACGATTTTACTTTTTTTTATAGAGCACTGTTCTTGCTTCTCACAGCCCTAGACTGGATCGTGCTCTCGTGTCGTATCTACTGAGACAAGCGAATGAGTAAGCATCGGAGCTGATTAATTTCGGATACATTCGAGAATAATTTGGTTTATTTAGACGAACTTAACCACTCAGAATGTTTTGACTCGTTAATTTATTCCTTTATCAACAGAAATGGCGCTGACAACGTAAAGTTTTCTCGAAATAACTGGGACGCCTTAATTGAAGCTCGGACCAGCATTAAATTGAGCGACTGTTTAAAATTTGTTAATAGCGTAAGAAATTTCAATGTACTGCGATAGTAATCAACGAGCCCATGAGTCAGACTGCGTTGTTTGGTTCAGAGCTATGCATCTCAAATTTGCAGTTGAGGCGATAAAAAATTGGAGTGGACGTACAGTTACCCAGGTGCAGTGCCACTACAACCTTGCTTTTGAAATTTATAGCAGTGATTGCTTTGTGAATCCCGGCATTATTATTTTGTATTCATGTTGTAGGGTGAAAGCTTCAAGAACGCCAAAAATATTGATATGCATAACTCTCGGCACATATCGCGGTGTAATATGCAAAAATTACACTCTCCTATGGCGTATTCCAATCCACGATCCGGAGCATGTTTTCTCACTTGTCTGCGGATCGTCCCGTCGTGCACCACGCCGCCAGGAGCGTGCCTTTTATTCCACTCGCTGATTTATATCTCTTGACCCCGCTGCGGATCCGGTACTAGTTCGCAGATTGAGAGCGATGCTCCGGAACGCCGTTTGGGATACGCCGTTAGTTTTGCTGAACAAACATGCGGTTGGCATTTAATGCAGCTTTAGAAGTCCGTTCCTGGTAGGTGCGCGTTTTGGGCGCGCCCCCCTCCTCCAACTCACCGCAGCAGTTGCACTGTGGCGACGACGACTACCAGCACGGCGAGAGCCCAGGCGACGAGAGCTGCCGTGGCCAGCACGGTTCGGCGGAGAGGAAGCGAGTCCGTTGGACGATAATGAGTTGCAGCATTTATCCAAACCGCCAATCGTCAAAGCGGGCCGAGACCGACGCTGAACACTGGCGCTGCGATAGCTCAGCCAATGATAGCTCCGCTTGGGCCCAATGCTAATCCTTGAGCGTTAATTCAACTAATCAGTTCTGCACGTAGGTGCCGTTGGGTGTGCATCACCATTTGTGATCTCTGGAGTGAAGTTCGGCGCGTACTGGGAGCGAAGGTAAATTTAAAGAAGCCCGCCACGGTAGCGGATGCACCGCTCCTTAAAAAAACGCTGATCATGACTGCATCCAGCTTTTGTTGTCAGTAAAAATCAATTTCGTCGCTCTTCCTGTCTATGCAGATGTAGTAAAATGGCAGTTTGGGCGAATTAGACTTCTTCGGCGGAAGAAGACTAATTTGGAGCTCACAATTTTCCTGCCACTCGATTGAAACTACTTTGTTATCACTGTATTTTTTAACCTGTATTACCTGTTACCTGTATTTTATTTTATAACCTCGACTTGCCCATAAACGATCCGCTTTCTCTGAAAACACCCTCCTTAATAGTCTATCCTCCTCAATCTATCGACACAGGCCAACTTCAGTTTGTGGTCTATGTGTTGTAGATGGCAACACCATGATTTTCAGAGTTTCCATTGAACGAGTTATCGATTTATCCTTTATTTTTGCTATTGTCTAAGGGCAACACTATCCGCCTCTCTAGTTCCTTGCTGTGACACCTCCACTTTTAGGAGGGTTCGAAAATGACATAGAGAGAACTTCTTTTCAAACATCATCAAACATTAATACCCTCACGGAGCTACCCGGAGACTGCACCACTGATATATGAAGTGGCCTACGAAAGTTTCACTAAAGCTGGACGTTAGACTTGTGCGCATGCTGTTTCGCGGTTTTATGAAGAGGCGCTTTGAATTATTACGTTCTCGAAGACCCCTAAGGTTTGTCAACAGGGTGTGCTACTTACGAGCATATTTGCAAAAAAGCTCGGAAATAATGCAGTATAATGACTCACTGCCGGTAGCATTGTTCATGACACCCAGACGACCTGCAGCTAAGAACCCATCTGATTTTATCTGCAACGTATGATCGCTTTGCAGAACTGCTGCATGCTCGGATCCCCAATAAAATCTTCACCAGCCCACTCACGTCCACCGAAGGACAGAGACCTCTACCACTGACATCCAAATAACGCTATCCTTAGCCAGCTGCACCTGACCTATACCCGTAAGCTCTCGAATATCATCCGCCCATCAGATTCGTTATTGCCCCCTGCTACGTTTGCCTTCCATCGGAATCCACTCCGTCGCTTTAACGAACCATGGGGTATTCGGCTTCAGTTGGGGTATTCATGGGGTATTCGGCTCGTACATGCTCTCCCTAGGCCACGCAGGCACGGTCGCATGGCTTGGTTAAGCGGGGCTTTATATGAGCCTTAACCCACTAAAGCTACTGCGTCATAACTTTAAGGCGGAGCTTAAGTGTCTCCTCTAACTGCTTCTCCCCAATGGCTCCTCCAGTGTTTC
The DNA here is from genome assembly GCF_055824585.1 of Amblyomma mixtum. Classification (NCBI taxonomy): domain Eukaryota; kingdom Metazoa; phylum Arthropoda; class Arachnida; order Ixodida; family Ixodidae; genus Amblyomma; species Amblyomma mixtum. Next base: position 16,256,278 of record NC_143018.1, on the reverse strand, counting down.
CTCCCCGCTAAAAGCAGCTAACCTGGGCGCATATGCAACTGTTGATGAGATCCACATCCCTTGTTTTTGTTATCTTATCCCATAGTTTGTCACCACGTCACTTAAAGCGCATTTGATGCGCTTAGTCTCAATGGAGAACAAGCTCTTGTCGGGGCAAACAGCACGCAAAACAGTGAGCCGTGCATGTGACGGAACAGACGTCAAACATCAAACAGTGTTCACAAAATGCACCACTAATGTGGTATACGAGATCCCTTTGACGTGTGGGAGAGTGTATGTGGGGCAAACGGGACAGTGTTTCAATGAGCGTGCTCGACAGCACAATGTGACCCTAACAAGCAAGACGGGAAGCAACGTAGCTATACATTGTAGCAGGTGTAAAGATTGTTGTCCGAAATTTCACGAGACCAGGTTTCTAGCCAGGGCAAAAGAAAAAAATAGAAAGAGAAGTAATTGAGGCTTTTTATATTCATCAAAGAAAAGACAACTGCGTTAGCACGCCTTCTGTTCTCCTCACAAGAAACGAACTAGCTTTTGTGGACGGTTTCATTTAGATGCCCTTTGGAAGTTCCGCTTGCTTCTAAGGCAGACAGCTGGGCTAGTTGGTGTTTAGATTGAGAGGACATAGTAGTAGCGCTTAAAAAACAAGGACGACAGGGTAGAGAAAGACAGCACAGGCGCTAGACATCAACTGACTTTATTCTCGAGAACAACAACGAATTTATAGGCGACAATCACCCTATCGTCCTTGTTTTTTAAGCGCTACTACTATGTCCTCCCGCTTGCTTCCTTCAATCGGTTTTATGATTGTTAAGATCTTAGCGTTGGTTCTTATCCTTATTCATAATCTTTCAACCTGTCCTGTCATTCACACTCGCAAGTGTTGTCAACCCTGCTTTTTGTAACAGCGACCTCCCTATGACTTGTTGTGCTGTTATCACTCGTCCATCACCGCATTTGTTTTTAGTTTTTTGGCCACGTTCACGCACCCTCATGCAGCTCAGCGGCTATAAAAGAGCGCCTGGTTACCTTTTCTTGTTATTAAAGTTGGAAGTTGCGCCTCTTTCCTGTTTTATGTTTCCTTCCTGTTTCGTCTTTATTTGGCGCACGACATTCTTTCAAAACATAAAGGTCAACAACTTTTCAACTATTACTCTTAGCCTCCATCTGTGTTGAGAGGTGTTTAGCTCAAAGCGAGTAATATCCTATCAATATTTACAACTTCGAACACAAAGTTACCCTCGGCGCCGCGGGGTAACAAATTTTGGCTATATCGGCGGGTTACTTGTAATGGATCTGTTGCTTTGCCTGCGGGCTTTTCGAAACCGCACTTATTTTGGCGCGGTGTGAGCAAAATTTACAAGAGAATAAAGCAAAGGATAACTCACGCGATCAAATGCCCTTGCCAGGCCGATTTGTGCCAGTGTAGTTGTTCGTGAGCGCCACTGAAATACTTCAACACCTTACGCATTCATTTTAAATTTAGCAACATATTTAAAGAGGTCCAATCAAAGCAGGCATTGCAAGCTGCAGCCAATATGAGAGAGCTTAAGCGAAAATCTTAAAACAAGGTGAGAAAACGTGAGAGCTTCGTAGCCATCTGCGAATCGCAGTTTTTCCTGTTCATGAGTGTCTGGTATTAAGAGATTTGGACTTCTATCAAATGAATGCAGCAAAAATCGAACATCAATACTGGCCTTAAAATTTCGAATAGGACAAGTGATAAAACAGATTCAAATGTCTTGTAAAATTTTGCTGGGAGACTGGCAGGCCCCGATGTTTTAGAAAGCGGCAATCGACCAAATTCACCCACTACTTCACCCAAGGTTAAAGAACCTTTTATTATCGTGCACACATTTTCAAGAAGCACCATTATCATACACACAAAGCGCGCTATTTGAGAATCAGGCAACGGTACCATCAGGGTAATCAGATACTATTACGCCCCTGAGCGCTCTGCGTAAATAACATGAACAATGGTATGAAGATGTAGTAACTAAAAGACAACCAGGGTAAAGGTGAACGGCGAGGGAACAAGACATGCTATGACAACAAAGTTGCCAGAATGGAAAACAACAGCTTATAAGAGTACGCGCAAAGGTGTGGGAATAAAACATAATATGAAAAAGTAGATAGCGGAAATGAAAACAACAAGCAACCGGAGTGCAGGCGATTGCGAAAGAATAAAACATGACATACGAGATGTGAAAATGGAAACAAGCATGACGAGAGGGTAACAACAAAAAGCACGTGGATGGGCGAAAAGAAGAAACACGGTAAAGGAATAAAAACATGGCCAGAAATGGTTACAGACAAGCAAGGCGAAAACAGCGCGTGAAAAGTAGCGAAAACGTTCACAATCGGCTTGCCAGAACAGCGATTTCTTTCGGCAGGTGCGAAATAGACGGCGTGCCGACACACTTGTCACTGGGTTTAGTACTGTCAAATGCTTCTGCGACCACCCATTTTGTATTGTGTTTAGTTAACAAAAGGTCATGTTTTCAAATACAGGTTTGCAAGGAACCTTTTCTTACCCTCACCCTTACCTTTAAATCGTTTACAACGGTGTCATAGATGGCCTCCTGGATTATTCTGTATTTGCAGCCTGTGTTCACATGCCCCTTCACTAAAACATATACCACTCTGTCCAATGTAGAGCTGTCGGAATTGAGGGTAACTTTCTGCACAACTCTTGAAACACACTCGTGAAATTCTTACGTGCTTCTTGGAACACTGTGGTCTATACTTCTTTACATTAATCGTCAAACGGGCACATACTGCGAAGTTTACAGAGGAGAGAGAAAACAATCTTCACCGCTTGAAAGCTCGCCACTTTCTTATGTTACGTTAAACGCGATGAATTTAGGGCATAAGATACACCGCTTCTTTCTTCGCAGTCTCTTTCTGCTTAGTAGCGCAACAGAAGCGCTGCAGTTGCTGAATGTATTTTTTTTTCTTTTTTATGATCAAAAGAATTTTTCCAGGGCGTTGCTGGCCATGTTTTCTTTTTCTATTCTGGTTTTACCTTTCGCCCATGCAAATGCTTTATGCTGTTATCTTTCCATCATGCTTGCTTTTATTATCACCTATCATCTAATGTTTCAATCCTCCATCATCGCCTCTTTACTCCGGTTGGTCGTTGTTTCCCATTCGGCCATCCACTGAGGCTATCACGTTTTATCCTCTCATCTTCCCTTCACTGTTGATGGTGATGAATTTTCACGGCGCAAGGTAATGTGTGGCTAAAACGTGTCCTGGCAAAGAGTGACTTTGTCTATTCAAGATGGCGTCACGTACAGACACATTTCCCGAACATTCCACCCCAACCATCGTGGGATGGCTCGTTGAGAATGTATCTGGCGTGCACTCTGCGCTAGAGCGCCATCACACCAGTGTAAATAGGCTGTTGAGAAGCTTGAAATACTGGCAAGCATGCTGTCGATTGACTTTAATACGATCTGCTCCTGCTACAATCAGTTACACAAGCTTTGACGAATTCTATCGGCTCCGATTCAAGACAGATACTGATCGGGTGCTTGCAGGTTGTGTTCAGAATGCATATCGGGAAAAGAGGACCACGACTAGCAGGCTATAAAATCAGCGAACATTTAATGCAGCGTCAAAGTGAGGACAGACATGCGGAAATAAGTTATAACTGGCTTCCTGAAGACGTCCCAAATGACGTAAGTTGTTCCCGTACAAGAGCTGAAATCGACGCCTACCGCCACTTATCTCTATCTACCATCTGCTTTGAAAAGGATGACCAGCAGTGGCTACGCGATAACCTAGAATTTATTATGAGCTTCAAGCCGAAGTGGCGTTAATGCGACTTGCTTGAAGAAACCACCCAGCTGCAGGTAAATCGATTTCAGTGAATAATTCTTCGTTCAGACAATTCGTTCCCTTTGTTATTTCAGAAAAGATGGCGGCCCTGGGCAACATGAATATAAACAAAACACTAGCGACTTTCTTGCTTGCACGAAAATACACCAGAAGGAAGGCGCTCTGTGCGTATAAAAGAAGAGTTTATTACTGCTTAAAGTAGCGGCGCCGAAGTTGCATCATCATTCTACCACAGGGCTGGCTTCAGCGAAGGCACTCAGTTTGCTTGAGATGCAGCATCCGCCACCGACTACGATGGGTGAGAAGTTATAGCGTAGACCATTTCTCTAATGAAGCGCGGTAAGGGGCGTAGATCCAGCCGTGCATCAATTACCGCAAGTAAGCACAGGTTCTTCAGTGTCCGTGCCAAGTGCAACACGTGGAGATCGGTCAGCGCCCTTCGCTCCTCAGCAACCTGCCCCTCATCCTGGTTGGTTGTCGGCCCAAAGCCGCCGAAGATAAACACTCTTTCACCCATCACTGAACAGCCATGCCAGTACCTGGGAGATGGTGGTGAGCCACATGGCTTAACTTCGGTCCAACGCGATGTCACGGGGTTGTACTTGTGCATATCTGCCAAGTAGGTCTGCAGCACATCGCTGTAGCCTCCGAAAATGTACAGCTGTTCGTTGAACACGAAGGCTGACTGTCCTCGCCGATACACAGGGGGAACGCCTTGTACATGTGGGCGCACCCAGGAAGTGGTGGTCGTTTCAAAATAGTATAGGATGATGGAACGGTCTGCTTGGCTGCCGCCGAACACATACATGCGGGTCCCGATGGCAGACGCAGGTTGGCAGGCACGTCGAACCGGAGCCTCTCCGCTGGTGGTGACATGATGCCACTCCAGGGTATCCAAGTCAAGGACCCGCATATTTGGCGTAGGATCCCAGATACCTAAGATATATTTCCGGTGACCCACAACACAAGCTGTGTTGCCGTCAATCGATGGCGGCACCTCACCGGCCACCTCGGGGCGGCTGCATGTCATGGTGCTTGTGTCAAAGCGGTAAAGGACACTCGGAGCTGGCCAGTAGGGCCGGCTGCCCCAGAGATACGCGCAGTGGCCGTACGCTGCAACTGTATGGAAGGAAATGTTTATCGGCCCGCCGTCGGGAAGTTGCGTCTGCACCATATCCCACCAGTGCGATGCGGGGTCGAAGATGAAAACGCGGACCAAGTTCCATGCCGTGTTGCAACTGTCGAACAAGTAGACCCTGTCGTTGATGCGTACAGCCCTGTGAGTGACATGCTCTGGAACGCCGTTTAGCCGCACCGTCCACATCCTGCTGAGGCACCTGCTTCTGTAAGAAACAAGGCCCGGTTATTCCAGGGACGGTGGCGGTGTCATGCGGCTTTTTTCTGAAGCAGCGTTATGGCGACCTCTATTCGCGGCGTGAGCGTCCTTAGTGCGTCGACGGGTGACTAATTCTGTTAGATTTTGGAACGTTTTTGTCATTTTATGACACTCACATGAATGAATGTTAGAAAAAGAACGTGTACTGTTGCCCTCACCAAGATTAAAAGCGCTTTTCGTGAATAGCGTACAATTTCATGCTTAGCGGAATAGCGGTTCCAGAGTGCGCATGCGCAGTACGCTAACGGGGAAATAGCGTTAGCGTACGCACGCAATTTTCGGAAGTTAACGTTGCCGCAGTTGCGGCTTTTGCGCCCTTAGCGCGAAAACATGTCGGCGTCTTTCCATGCGACAGCCGCCCACTTTAGCCGGTGAGCAGTCCTTGCGATTCCGGTCGGCATGTTTACCTGCAACTACTGGCGTTTTTGCTTTTCGCTACGACTTACCTTTGTTCGACGAAAAAGTTTAAGCTGAAATTCAGCCTAGTTTTTTAGATATGCTCACGATTCTGGGGTACAATAGCCTTATGGGACCTATGCTACCGTCTGCAACTGCCCGAAACGTAACACAGACGTCCCGAACGAAACAAAAATAGATTTTGAGCTTTGTAGCGGTGTGTTACGTACTTAAATTACGTAACACAACAATTTATATTAAATTTACAAAGGTTTTTTGAACATTAGACGCCATGTGATGAAAAATATTCTTGCTCGAACGCTTTGTAGTTAACATTGCCTTGACTAGATGGCGTTACTTGTGTATGTTATTTATTTCAATTTATTACAATTTCTGGGTCATTTTCCTGGCGAAAATAAGCGCTGCTGTAATAATTGTCTTGAAAGACTGAAATATTATAATTTGGCACGTTAGCGGCAGTGGCGACCATTTAGAAGGTCCTGTCGCCTCCATGTAAAGGAGATCGCCTTTAACGTTTTCAGGACGCTCTACTAAAACTGTCTTTGGGGATAAGTTGCTTGCGGCCCGCTAACGTAATTTCCCTTAGGTCCGCATCACGCTAATGCTATACTAAAACTCTCTATTGTTTAACTTCTACACGGACACCCCAACCGCACAGCGAGGGGAGGCAGGAATGTGGGAGGGAAAGAAGAAAGAAGGAGGTGGCGTAGTGAAAGGCTCCGGAATAATTTCGAACACCTGTGGATGTTTAACGTGAACTGACATCGCACAGCACACGGGCGCCTTTTGTGTTTCGCCTCCACCAAAACGTGGCCGCCTGCGATCTGGTTCGAGCTCGGGCACTCCGGCTGAGTAGCCGAACATGCTAATCACTCAGCCACCGCGGCGGGTATTTACCGCTAGTGGGAAACGTGTTACGAACGCTACGCCCCAGGTGGAAGTTCATGAAGCGACTATTTGCAACGCACAGCGCGAGAGTGTGTTGCAGTTTGACACGAGGCGTGATCGGTTGCGGCGATGCCATCGCGCCCTCGTGCAGTGGCCAGTGAAGCTGACCTGCTTGCTCCGCCGTGGGTTCGAAACACAGTCGCGGCATGATTAATCCAATGATCTCCTGCACAATAACGATATCTACTAGTTTGATAAACAGCCCCTACTGTGTGAATGGATAAATGGAGTAGACACCTCGTTTGCAAACACCGCTCGCATCTCTCTCTCTCTTTGAACCACCAGACACAATTTCTTTAGATATTGAGAAGCAGAAAGGAGAACGTTAACACTGTATCTGGCCGCCTTGTATCGACTGGACTGCGCTGTTTCAACGCGAGAGCGTTAGAGGCTCCGTTCCCCGCGAAATCCAGTGTCCGCGTTGTCCGCATTGACGTTTCATTTCATTTTTTTCATTTCATTTATTTTACCCTCAGGGCTTTCGCATTACTGAGGGGGTGGGATAGTGTTAAAAATAATATATAGATCAAAAAGAGCGCTATATATATGAACAATATTGAAAGATGCTAGAGACAGAGGACGAAAACATTGAGAACAAAAGTACAGTAGTAAAAAAATAAAATGATTACAAAAAGAAAACTTATACAGTCTATATATGGGTAAACAACATATCACAATTGGTCTGATTCTAACAGTGTGTGTAATTTGCTTTTAAAACGCGCAGTGTCGCTAACACCGGTGGCTGTGGGTGAAAGATTATTCCAGTCACATGTTTTAGGGAGGAAGGAATTAGAGCAGACCACTGTGAGGCAGTGTGGAACAGTTACTTTTTGATTGTGGTGAATGCGAGGCGAGATGAAAGATGGTGCCTTTACACAGATGGCTTTCAGGCAACGATTATGGTAATAAATTTTATGGAAGAGGCAAATGCGTGGAAGCTTACGGCGAGTGGAGACTAAGGGGAGTTTAAGATTAGATTTCATTTCTGTTACACTGGCAGTGCGATGGTAGTTTCCAACGATGAAGCGGACGCTTCGATTCTGCACGGCCTCTAGTTCTTTTGTTAATGTGATGGTGCCACGATCCCAAATCGAACATACGTACTCTAGTTGCGGACGAATGAGTGTAGTATATATTAGCATTTTCAATGAAGGTGGTGAGGATGAAAAATTTCTACGGACGTACCCTAGCATGCGGTTAGCCTTTGAAGTAATAAACCTGATATGAGCATTCCAAGAAAGCTTATAACAAACATTAATGCCAAGATACTTTTAAGACGAGACTGAATTCAGCTGAGTGTCGTTAATAAAATAATCTGGGCTTGTTTGCTGGTTACGGGTTGCGTTAATGCATTTGCATTTAGATATGTTTAATTCCATTTTCCACGATTGACACCATTCATAAGTTTTTTTTAAGTCTGTCTGTAGCTGAAGAATATCATCAGTGTTATTAATTACTCCGTAAATTACGCAGTCGTCAGCAAATAAGCACATGTTAGATGAAATATTTAAACGTAAGTCATTTATGTATATTAGAAATAATAACCGGCCAAAGACCGACCCATAGGGCACACCTGAATGTACTGGCGCCGGTGAAGAGTCGTGGTTATTGGCGAAGACGAACTGAGTACGGTTACTAAGAAAGGTTACTAAGAATCCAATTGAGTACATTAGGGTCAATGTTAAGTTGGCACAGCTTTAAAAGTAAGAGAGAATGACTGATTTTATCGAATGCTTTTGAAAAACCTCAGAATAAGCAATCAGTAATGAGTCCAGAGTATAAAGAAACATGCAAGTCGTTACTGAACATCATTAACTGCGTTTCACACGAGAAGAATTTGCGAAAACCATGCTGCTTCGGAGTAAAGAACTGGTTTTATTCTAGGAAATTAACAAGATGTCTAAACATGATGTGCTCTGGAACTTTACATGGGACGGAAGTAGGTGAGATGGGACGGTAATTACGTGGATCTTGCATTTCCCCTGATTTGTGCACTGGGATTACTTTACCATTGAGCCAGTCATTAGGAAAGGTGTGATAGTTTAAAGACTGCGAAAAGATACACTGTAGCATAATGGAATAATATTCTACGGTATTTTTGAAGAATTTAGTACTGAGGCCAACGATACCACAAGAGGATGACATTTTAAGGTGTTTAATAATGCCACGAATTCCTTCTGAGGAGATGACGATGGGATCCATTGGTAAAAAGTGATATTCTGAAGCGAAGATAGGGCGGAAGTGTCGGTGGGGCTAGAGAAGGCTTTGATAAAAGTGCTATTGAGAAGCGATGCGCACAGTTGTTCAGGAACTATATCCCATTCCAGGGTAAATAGCTGTATGGCAATATTTCGTTTGCCTTTCACTGTGTTCCAGAACTGTTTCGGGTCTTTGCTTAGCATAGCTGGAAGAGTCTGATTAAAGAAAGTAAATTTGATTGATTTTAATGCATTTGAATAAGCGACTGCAGCGGCTTTATACGCGGACCATCTGACAGCAGCGTTTCGGTAGAGACATTCCGTCGTTGTCGTTCAGCATCTTGCCGGCGTCTCTTCGCGAGACGTTCCTCTCGTTCTTCGGGCGTCTCGGCCGCCAGCTTAGCCTTTCGCGCCTCGTTTTCACGCTGTTTGCCGACCTTGTACCATGCGACGACTTCTGTATCGGAAGACCCAATTTCACGCAGCCTGTACTGCTGCCGTGACGAGCCCAGCCGCTCTCCTTCCTGCATGGTGCGCGTATGAGGAGCCAGCGCATCGCTTCCGGCTTGTATCCCAGCTGCACAGCGCGACTCCGCGCATGCGCAGTGAGCTGGTTGCCATGGTAACGGCGCACGCGCAGTAGTGACCTTCGGCAGGCACCCAGAAATGCGCTTCTGCTGGCTTAGTGCAGCTTTCGGTACAAAAGTGATTCGTGCCTGAAAGCAGCTTCGAATCACACGTATTTTTTTTTTTTACCGAATGCGTGCATTTAATTGAAGATTTGATGAGACGGAAAGTTTAGGAACAAATCAGAGTTCATTTGCAGCGCGCACTAAAGCAAATGGCGACGACCTAAGTTGTGGCAAGAAAGATACACTGCGCTGCAGCCACAGGAAAATGAAGACGGCGATGCTGGCCAGGCAGCTCCGGCTTCTTAATTTTTGTGGGCAGCAAGGGTGGCTGAGGCAGGTACTTACCTCTAGCACGAATACTCTCAGTAGCGGCCGGCTTCACATAGTACCACGACACGTTTAATAAAGCGGCTTACCTGTGTTGTAATCAGAAAGCGTTCCCCGCAAAAAAAGTTATCTAGTCCATTTATGTTACGTTATTGACTACACGCTCCGCATGGTGCGTTCTGCATTTCTGCAGCGCAGTCTGCCTACTGAGGTCTTATTCCATCAAAAACAGTGCAGATATGGCACAAATTAAATTCCACATATAGCCCAATCCCGAACTCTTGTTAGCTTACGATGGTTTTCTCTGCCTGCCAAGAAAAGCCTAGTAAGTACGGATTGGGATGTTGGGTAGTTGACCTTCCGAAAAATATCATCCTTATTATGAGGTCATTCATGAATTTCTAGGTTTTACGCCAGTAATACTCGCCAAGGCTGTATAAAGCGTTAGCGTTGAGATTCCCTTTCTGCAGAAAATTCGGCCTCGGAGTTGAGCGATAAAGCAGGTGTCCCACATGTAACCTAGGTCACGTGACTTATAATAATAATGTTTATTCTGCCACCATGCAGTACATGATGGAAGGGTGCCCATCGTAAAAGCTCTCTTCTGACAGCTTTACTACGCCACGGGCACCCGGCCTTAACACTTGGCGGCATACAGTGGTGCCTAACAACATGAGATAATACACTCTAAAACATATAAAACAAAACAAACGCCAAAGAAAAAAAAACGAAAACAATACTGGTAGTTACACAGTTCTGAGTGAAGATAAAACAAAAAACAAAGCTAGAGCCAACGCCATGCGACATCATGAACACCTGCCCGCCGTGGCAGGTGGCAGTAAAATTATTGATTGGTTGCGAGAAGTCGCTCGGGGAGAGCAATCAGGGCAGGGGTAGGCGACTTCCATACACACAATTGTTCAGCAAATACAGACGCCAGCGCCACTTCCATTCATAGCGCCTGCAAGAACGCCAACTGTAGCATCGTGCCGTCGTCATGAATGTGGTTTCAATCAGAAAAAGCCTCATCCCCGAGCGGGATTCAAACCACTACCAGCGAAGAAGAGCAGCTTCGTATCACGATTCCTCAGACAATGCCGCTACAGTCGCAGTCTTATAACGCCGTACGCGTGTGCTCAGAAATCACTCCATGTTAAACATCAGTTCACCTTCAGTCGCCAGGTGCGCTGTAGGAGATGAAACCGAAACTAGCCCGAGCTTATCACCTCTGGCCAGGGTCTGACAAGCCGCATCGGTTGCTGTGTTTGAAAGAGGCGCCTGTCGCAGCAGTGGCGAATCCCCGCTATCTGTGAACGTAAAGTAGAGAATTACCATGTTCGCTGCGTGTTACGCAGGGGACCCCAAAAGGCTGAAGGCACCCAATAACGGTATCGCGTGATACTATTAAGGCGGTGCTCTTAAGTGTGCCCTCATGTTTTACCTACCGTCTTATCTTCACAACTTTCACAACGGTGCGGCTTCAACCTTCTCAGCCCTCTCTTTGAATGCTGCAGTGCCACTTGACTCTTGTTTTACCTTTAATAAATAAATATCACATTGATCGAGAAGGTATTGAACAGGCTATTCTACCTTGACGACCCTGTCATTGAAAGACTGAATAACTATCTCGTTAATTTCGGCTATCCCGATAAGCTTGCTCCTACTTCTGTCAGAACACTTTTAAGCTCGGCTTCTTTTTCTTGCGCAAACTCGGAAAATTTTTTCGCCCCTCGTAGCTTATAACATGATATGTTTCTCGATTCCAATTTTTGAAGCCAAAAGCTTCACTACAAGGGTCGGAGTCGAGTTTTGCGTATGCCGTATGCCGCGACCGAGTGGAGTCACGCGCAGCGTTCGACGCAGCCGCGCACTACTGCGCATGAGCGCCAGCTTCTCACCGCCGCTACTACTGCGGGCGCTCCTCTCCCCCTTGCCGTTTGACGTTTCGTTGCAGCCACGTGTTGCCCGCGTCGCAGAAGTCAACCCTCCTATCCACATTCCTGCGGGCAGTTTTAACTACGCCGATTTCCGTCTCCTCCCCCGCCCCCGTACAGGCAGTGTGTGGACGGCCGTCAAACAAAGCACAACTGAAGGTTTTCGCTCGTGTATCCAGGCTCAACCAGAGCTAAGCCACTGACTAACTTTTTTCTCTTTCCATCTAAAGCGTTAAAAAGTGACTGAGTCATGGCAATTCCGGGACTAAGATAAGATCAATAATCGCATTCGCAGCTTCTGAAAAACAGTATTCTTTAGAAGCACCTCGTTACAAAGTAAAAACACATCGGAACATTACATAGAAGAAATGTATTCACAAACACAGCAACTTAGGAAGAAAAGCGGTTAGAAATATGCAGCAGCATCAAGCACAAGAACGATGGTGTGCACAGAGTTTTAAATAAAAAAAACCTTACTCGGAAATCGTGCCAAGCTGCATGACTTGGACGCCGGGATTAAACGCGTTGCCGCTCGTATCGCCACCACCGTTGAGCTAATGTCACATATGTACACGTTCTTACATACTGCACACTAAAAAGCGGAGCGTCATGTGTTGTCACTTTTAACACTGCGCGCTAACAGCGGGGCTGATTTCCTTCCATAGCACAGCACATGCAGAGCGTCCGGACACGGCGCGGCTACCGGGCGAGGACAAAACAACTTCAAGCCAGTCTTCTCGATGCATGCAAATGCCCACTGTTGTTGCGCCCCTGCTGGGCACACTGCTACACGCCGAAAGAAACGCCGTAGGGTAGTACGGGATAAGCTCTAACCGCCTGTATGCCTGCAGCAGCTCGCGACGCTTACAGACACTGAAGTTGGCCAACGCACCGCCACATGCGGCTCTGTCCAAGGCGCTCCATCACGATGACGTGCAACACGAACCCGGCGATTAAGATTGTCCTGATTTTATGGTGTTGATCTCGTTTCTAATCACTTCTGGTAATTCACCGATATCCAGACCTGCATCGATGACAGCAAGCATACACAAATTCTGCAGCGTCGGTGCTAAGTGCAACACGTGCAGATCCGTCAGCTCCTCTTCCGCCTCAGAGATGTCCTCGAGATCGTCTTCCTCCTCAAGGCTGGGGGAGGCCCGAAGCCACCGAAGACCAACACCCTCTCTCCAAGCACACAGCAGCCGGGCGAGCGCCTCGCAGACGGGCCTGATCCAACTGGCGTCACTTTAGTCCAGCACGACTTTTCAATGTCATACTTGTGCATATCTCCAAAGTAGGTATTCAGCACTTCGTTGTAGCCACCGAAGATATACAGCTCTCTCTCGTACACGAACGCAGAGTGACACTCGCGTCCCTCCGGGGCCACGCCTTGCACTTGCGGGCGCACCCATGTCGCAGTGGTCGTTTCCAGATAGTATAAGCAATTGTCATATGGGTCGTCGGGTCGTGAGCCTCCTAAGTTGCCACCCCAAACGTACATGCGGGTTCCGATAGCGGTCGCCGTGTGGCAGTAGCGCCCGAGGGGGGCCTCTCCGCTGGTCTGGACGCGATGCCACTCTAGGGTCTCGAGGTCCAGAAAATGTACAAAGTTCGATGAATCCCAGTCCATGCCACCAAATATGTACTATCAGCGTCAAATGAAATGCGAACAACACACCTGAAACGCGAGCACAAGAAATCAAGCATATTAGAAGCTGGAGATGAAATACAGGCGTGGGCTATTAACATATCAGAAGAGCGGTCTTTTCGGCTTCGGTGGGAAAATTAACTGCTCATGATTTTTGCCTCCCTAGTATAATATCTGCGAATTGTGCTGTTCGCGTTTCAATTGGCTTGTTCGCGTTTCAATTGACGCTGATAGTACATCCGGTGACGCAGCACACACGCCGACTTGTTGATGTCCGCTTCCGGGATTTCGCCGCTGACGCCCGAAAGGCTCCATGTCATGGCTTGGGTATCGAAGCGGCATAGACCATTAATTACTGGGCTGATGTGCCATCCGCCCCACAGGTAGGCGCAGTGGCCGTAGGCTACAAAGCTGCGGCCCATGATGTTAATCGGCTCATCTTCGGGAAGTGACTGAGTTTGTATCCTATCCCACCGGTACGAGACGGAGTCGAAGGTGTACACGTCGATGAGGTAGCCTGATATTTCATGACTATCCGGGTAGTAGATGTCGAAACAGTCGAACGAGTAAACCCTCCCTTCGATGGTGACCGACGTTTCGTTGAGGAGTTCTGGAATACTGTTGAGCCTCGCCGTCCACATCGTTCGATGGCAACCAGTTCTTGTTGTTGTCGAAAAGGATATCGGGCCGCTTTGTTCCTTTCCAGTCAACGGCCACGCACTGAAATCAAACCTGGTGGTGGGCGTTACTTGCTCTTCTTCGTCCTTTGTTTCACAGTGCGAGCTGCTGGTGCGCCGCCTGCTGGAATCACTGCGTGGTCGGTTATGTTCATAGCTACACGCAAAGGAGAGAGGAGGAAGACGCAATAGAAGGCTGTCGTCCGACTCGGCATGAGGCGGGGGGGGGGGGGGGGGATACGCGCTCCACAGTGGGCGGGGCATGCGCGTGCGAGCGCAAGACTTTTCTTCTTCCCGTTTAACTTTCTGTATAAAGGTAAATAAGCCCAAAGCACTGGACGAAGGAAGAAAATGACACAGAACGGTAATGTGCTAATCTGCATGTCTGTTACAGCATTCCGCACAATACAACTAATGTGCGTCGACGCACCACGGGCGTTAAGCTTATCTCAAACAGCGCAGCTCACAATTCTGTACATCGTTTCATGCAACATTCACGCAATACATGTGCGGCCATTCCCACGGAATATTCACGCAATAAAGGAGGTTCAGTCTGAGCAGAGTAAGTGCTCGAAATTTAATGCGTACACGATGTACCTTGCAATCGTCATCGTCCTAATCACCAGTCTGACTACGCCCACTGCAGGGCAAAGGCCATGTTCGACCACCTTGGGTGCTTAAACGTACACTGACATCGCACAGTACACGAGCCTCAAGCATTTCGCCTCCACCAAAATGCGACCGAAGTGGCTGGGATCGAACCCGCGTCTTCCGGGTAAGCAGCCAAGTACCATAAACGCTGAGCCACAGCAGTGGCTGGTGGGCTGGTTGTGACGACACCACGCCAAAGGGTCACGTGACCTGGGTGGCGCACCTAGGTTGTTTCTCCGGCGGGCGGCCACCTCGGCCACCAGACGCCACCGGATTTTTCGCTCACAACGCCGAATTTCTGGGTAACGGTGGCTTTAACGCTATCGCGGTAAGATAATCTCTGTGAATGCAACTGAATATCCTACGCAGAAGCCGCGTCAATCATGAACACATGCACAATCAGTGCTACGCAATACACGCAAGAAACAAAAGCGGCAGATCGTACCTGTCCATCTAAAAGGGTAATCCTTTGTTCGAGCAAGCACGGGATGTTCCGCTTGTCTCAAGTCCGTAGCGGAACTGCCCTTCACCGGGCTACACACAACCAATGCGCACTCGGAACAAGGCAATCACCGCGCTATGGCGGCGCCTCAGGGAGGGCAGGCCAATGACGAAAACACTTTTTGTGCGATGTGATAAGGTGGCGAACGAGGACCTAGTGGGATTAGTACGCGCACTTCCTGCAGTGCAAGTGGAGGTCCCTTGGAGGCAGGTGACGTGCAGCAGAGGGTAATTCGCAGCCTCGTTCGTTGCTGGCAACGCCGCAGTGACCGGGCACCCCCTTCGAGCGAACAAAACACAAGCGTTGCGCGAGGCGCTCGATGCGCTCGCAGATCGCGCACAAAAGCTGCAAACCACGTTCACTGCTCTCTATACTTCCGAGGTCGGCCCAAACTGCGCAATGCAGGTTCACATCTGCGCGGTTGCAACGTGCGTCTTGTTCTCCAGGGGGAAAAAAAGAACTTACTGCCGGCCTAAATAGAGACATTTAAATCTTCATATTAGCCACCGCACCGCCAATCGAGTCTCCCTCCGACACACTCAGTTATCTCGGCGTGCAACACCAACCCGCCGATTAAGAGTGTCCTGATTTGATGGTGTTGATCTCATTTATAATCTGTTCTGGTAATTCGCTCATATCCAGCTCTGCATCGATGACAGCAAGCATACACAAGTTCTGCAGCGTTGGTGCTAA
Source organism: Amblyomma mixtum (assembly GCF_055824585.1). Taxonomy (NCBI): domain Eukaryota; kingdom Metazoa; phylum Arthropoda; class Arachnida; order Ixodida; family Ixodidae; genus Amblyomma; species Amblyomma mixtum. Next base: position 16,240,412 of record NC_143018.1, on the reverse strand, counting down.
GTGCAACACGTGCAGGTCCGTCAGCTTCTCTATTTCCTCAGAAATGCCCCCAAGCCTGGGTGGAGGCCCGAAGCCACCGAAGACCTATGGCTATGGCGGCACGTCAGGGAGAGGAGGCCAACGATGAAAACTAGCTATTTTTTTTGTGATTCTTATGTTCGGGAGCCGACCGAGAATCTAGAGGGACTAGTACACGCACTTCCTGCAGTGCAAGTGGAGGTCCCTTTTGAGGCAGGCGATCTGCAGCAGAGGTGAATTCGCAGGCCCCTTCGTTGTCCGCGACACCGCAGTGACCGGGCACCCATTTAGAGCAAACAAAACATCACCCTTGCGCGAGGCGCTCGATGCGCTCGCAGATCGCGCACAAAACCTGGAAACCAAGTTCACTGCTCACTAGGCTGCTGAGGTCGGCCCGAGCGGCGCAATGGAGGTTCACATCCGGGCGGTTGCAACGTGCGCCTTGTTCCCAAGGGGGAAAAAAAGTACTTACTGCCGGCCTAACACACATACATAAAATCTTCCTATTAGCCACCGCACCGCCAATCGAGGCTCCGTCCGAGGTGCTCAGTTAGGTCGGCGTGCAACACCAACCCGGCGATTAAGAGTGTCCTGATTTGATGGTGTTGATCTCGTTTATAATCAGTTCTGGTAATTCGCCCATATCCAGACCTGCATCGATGACAGCAAGCATACACAAGTTCTGCAGCGTTGGTGCTAAGTGCAACACGTGCAGGTCCGTCAGCTCCTCTTCTTCCTCAGAAATGTCCTCGAGGTGCTCTTGCTCCTCAAGGCTGGGTGGAGGCCCGAAGCCACCGAAGACCAACACCCTCTCTCCAAGCACACAGCAGCCGGCCGAGCGCCTAGCACACGGGCCGGGTCCAAATGGCGTCACTTTAGTCCAGCCCGACTTTTCAACGTCATACTTGTGCATATCTGCAAAGTACTTGTTCAGCATTCCGTTGTAGCCACCGAAGATATACAGCTCTCTATAGTACACGAACGCAGAGTGACACTCGCGTCCCTCAGGGGCCACGCCTTCCACTTGTGGGCGCACCCATGTCGCAGTGGTCGTTTCCAGATAGTATAAGGAATTGTCATATGGGTCGTCGGGTCGTGAGAATTCTAGGTTGCCACCCCAAACGTACATGCGGGTTCCAATAGCGGTCGCCGTGTGGTAGTAGTGCCCGAGGGGGGCCTCTCCGCTGGTCTGGACCCGATGCCACTCTAGGGTCTCGAGGTCCAGAAAATGTACAAAGTTCCATGAATCCCTGTCCATGCCACAAAATATGTACATCCGGTGACCCAGCACACACGCCGACTTGTTGATGTCCGCTTCCGGGATTTCGCCGCTGACGCCCGAAAGGCTCCATGTCATGGCTTGGGTATCGAAGCGGCATAGACCATGAATTACCGGGCTGATGTGCCATCCGCCCCACAGGTAGGCGCAGTGGTCGTAGGCTACAAAGCTGCGGCCCATGATGTTAATCGGCTCATCTTCGGGAAGTGACCGAGTCTGTATCCTATCCCACCGGTACGAGACGGGGTCGAAGCTGTACACGTCGATGAGGTAGCCTGCGATTTCATCACTGTCCAGGTAGTAGATGTCGAAACAGTCGAACGAGTAAACCTTCCCTTCGATGGTGACCGACGTTTCATTGAGGAATTCTGGAATACGGTTGAGCCTCGCCGTCCACATCGTTCGATGGCAACCAGTTCTTGTTGTTGTCGAAAAGGATATCGGGCCGCTTTGTTCCTTTCCAGTCAACGGCCACGCGCTGAAATGATGATGATGATGTCCTCGGGCTGAATGGCACATACCCACGGCGGGGGATTGGCCAGGGTGCATAGCGCGCTGAAATCAAACCTGGTGGTGGGCGTTACTTGCTCTTCTTCGTCCTTTGTTTCACAGAGCGAGCTGCTCGTACGCCGCCTGCCGGAATCACTGCGTGGTCGGTTATGTTCATAGCTGCACGCAAAGAAGAGAGGAGGAAGACGCGCTGTACAGTGGGCGGCGCATGCGCATGCGAGCGCAAGACTTTTCTTCTTCCCGTTTAACTTTCTGAATAAAGGTAAACAAGCGCAAAAAACTGGACGAAGGAACAAAATGGCACACAACGCTCTGACTAGCAACTCAAGTTTAATCCTCCAGGAGCGAAATATATTTTTTTAGAATGTATAGTACCAACTTGCCCGAGCTTCTGCCTTTACCTTTGTTGAATGCACCGTTTGGTGTAATGACGTCACACACCAGAAGTAATTGGGCGATTCACTAATAAGCACCTCGTCTGATTGCATCGCATGTCCCATATATTGCGGGCCATGTACGCGCTGAAGGCCTGTAGGAGGACGGAAATTTTCGTCGGAGGTAGATAGTTCCCGAAGACCTAGCTCGACGTGCGTAACAGGCCAGAATAAAATATGAACATCGTATCTAAGCTACCATTACTGTGGGCGACACGTAGTTAGTTCTCCGGCGTCTGCGCAGGAGAGGCAAGTAAGAGTCAGCAAACATGCAGCCATTGCAAGAGAGGATCAGTGCGCTCGGAAAACTGGTCGCAAGCGCGCTGCGCGACAAAGTGTGCATGTATCGGCTTTCTTCCTTCTTTGATGTCTTTTTTTGGGCTTCGCCTTTTGACGAAAGACAAAAATCCTGAGATCCCCAGATCCAAACGTACTTCCCTGAGTTACCGAGGGAAAACAACGTAGCCGCGAGCTACAAGCCATGCGTGCCGCAGAATCTGTCGCCTCAGTCCTCGTTAGGTGGTAGGCGTTCACTCAGTTTCAGTGCGGTAGAGCTGCAAGTGTGGCGTGTTGGTGAGTATTCATACTCAAGGAGCGCGAAGAAGACGGTGGAACAATGCAGCCAGGTATAATGTAAATGTTTGTTGGTGCCCCTGATAAATTAAAAAAGAATTATGCCAAGTGGCTGAAGGGCGGCACTTGCTAACTACCTCTCAATGCAATCAGATCTGCGGTGATGGCTCAGTGGTTATGGCACTCGACTGCTGACCCGAAAGACGCGGGTTCGATCTTGGCCGCGATGGACGAATTTCGATGTAGGCGATATGCTGGAGGCCTGTGTACTGTGCGATGTCTGTGCACGTTAAATAACCCTAGGTGGTCGACATTTCCGGAGCCCTTCACTACAGCGTCCCTCATAGCCTGAGTTGCTTTGGGACATTAGACCATTCAACCCCAATAACCGAAACCATCAATGCAATTAGAATTTCCACTGATTATGTACCGTGTAAAAATCATTGCAGTTTATCAGATAGAGTTTGTATGGCAGGATCTATATATCAGCCAGAAAGGTCGCTCTAAAAAAATCAGGCATGAAAGTGCATAAAAATGTACTAACTAACGACTCCTGTACCCTCCTATCTTCCCATTTGTGAGAATGTGAGAAGAAAACAAAGATATAATACGGGGCGCAGGTGAAAAAACAACAACAGGGCTGTTTCTTGCAAGCAAGATCAGCGCGGGTGTGGGTTGAAAGAGGCATTTCGCATCATCAAAGCAATGAGGATATGTGCAATCATGAACACAAAGGCTATGCCTGATAAACAGGCGTTTTCATGCATCGCACTTGTCATCTTGGTTTTGTTGTCCTTGAGTTCCAAGTTATGTCGTTCTCTACCTGGTTAGCGCATTCAGTTATTAATCCGGGCGCGTATCGCCGGCTAATTTTCCTCGACGTTTTCCTGTTGTACGCCCTGCTTTTTTTAGGTATTGCTGCACGGGATCGTTCTTGGCGTCCGCATCAAAATTTGAGTGTGTATCCCGGTGATTTCATATTTACTATTTGATTGATCGCTGAGCTGAGCCTATCGCATCTGTCCTCAAGATTTCAGGTGAGCGCACAGCTCGAGCCTCGAAGTCTACTTGTCGTCTGCTTGCGGCGTTTGAAGAAACACAAGGATCAGACGTGTCAATGCAAATGACACGCCGTCTACAGAAACTCCGCCTTTGGAAAAAGGCATCAAGGAATGCCGTCCACGAGAAAAGGAAACAGCCGAGGAAACTGTTTCAGTTTTCGGTCAAGAACAACTAGAAGCACTAAGCAACCAGGCAGCGGAGAAGCGCGTGAGAATTCGGTGTCGGTACCAATTGGCGCGGAGTGCAAGCTGGAATGGTGTAGTCGCGTTTGTGGCTAAAAGTCGGTGTTTTGTTTGTGTATACTACACATGGGAAAATTACTTCTGAAAAGTAATTAAATCAAATACTAATTACTATCCCAAGATCGCGCGAATGTAAGTAAATTATGATAGCAATTGCTGGTTCCAAAAATAATGGAAACACATTAATTATTTTTGAAAATGATTAATTCCTTCAAAATTACTTGTGAAGCTTAATGTAACACAGAATAACAGAAAGTTGCGCGAGTAGGATTGAACCATACGTCATAGCGCTAAGGAACGAAGACAAGGGAGAAGAGGATATGGCCGGCGCTATCTTTCAACTCAAGGTTTATTCGCGCGAAAAAGGAAATATAGGTAAACAGGAACAAAGGAAAAGAATCAAAGGCAAGCTCACATAAGACTATGTAATATTGGAAATTCGCTCTCTTGTAGTGCGATGGAGGGAGTTCTTACGGACGTGCCGCCTGTCTTGTCCGCCTGTCTTGTCCTCTTCTCCCTTGTCTTCGTTGTTTAGCGCTGTGATGTAACGCTTAATGTTAAGCTTATCACATAAAGAAAAAAACTACAGAGAATGTTTAGTACATTCGAATCTGAGCGAAAGCACGGATTTGTGCTGCGTAGAAGACGACGGTGAGCAGGCAGTGCCGCGGGAGGGAGTAGATGGAAGTTGATGAAGACGACGCTCTCCAATGCACAGCGCGAGAGTGCCGTGCAGTTTAACACGAGGCGTGTTGGCTGTGGCGATAGCCTAGTGGTCTCGCTGACTGACCCTTAAAGGATATCTCTTCGCACAGCCGCGGGCTCGACTCTCAGTCATGGATATTGATTCAATTTCCTTTCCGTGGTTTGGCCTCTAACTCAGCTGAAGGGCAAATTTGCACGATCCACTATTGAGGCCCAATGCACCGTAGTGAAGGTTTCGCTTCAAAAAGCAGAAGACTGGACTAGCGATCCGTCTCTTTCCCTTTACACAGCCAGGTATAAGTTCCTGTGCTCGCGTCGTTGTTAACTTGTCTCGGATGAACAGTCTATATTTTGTTTGCTTGCGCAAGCGTGGCGGCCAATGGTATATACTATATGCGTGGTTTCAGGAAGAAGAAAACAGTTAATGTAGCGACTGTCATTGTGTTTGCCTCTTCTTGGTGGATTGTCGAGTGCTTGTGCTCATCGTTCACCGTACGAATATTTCACAATCATACGTTTTTCACCAAAGCACAGTTTCTGTATTCTTGTCCTTGAAATTTTTCGCATTGCTGTTTGCGCATATAATTTTACTCTTATCAGTATCTCACTCATTGGCCTGTATCTAGTTCAATGAACTAAATAGCTTCAAATTAAGTCAACACCACACACACGCATCACTACCTCATCAACTTGTCATTTAACACATGCGCCGACCTTTAATTCATATTAGAAGTCCTCTTTGCAATCATTATCATTCCAGACACACACGCACGTGACGTCACGCGTCACGTGGACTTTTGAACACAACGCCGCTGGGAGGACGCCTCGTTTTCTGCTGAACGGTAGCCTCAATTTTGTCTCGTTAAAGTAATCGCTAACGTAGATGGAAATTTCGTAAGCGTGTCTGATACCATGCTATTTTCATAGATACTCTGCAGGCTAAGCGCCATGAATATCTTTTATGGAACATAATCATGATTTCCTACAGAAAGAAAAGGAGTATAATTTAGCAGGTGGCAGGTAGTTATGTAGTGTACGCTGGAAAAGGTGCCAATGAAGAACTGCATCGGCACGGTAAAAAAAAAAAAAAAGAATGCTTGACAGTCTCCGGCTTCCCACCACTACCCAATCGCCGCAGCTTAACATCCCGTTTACTAAACTGTCAACCGTTGTTGTTGTTGTTGTCTTCTCTGAAACAATGGCACATACCCACGGTTGGGGATTGGCTAGAGTGCTGCAGGCCCAAACAGGAGAAAAATTCATCCACACGTATCTCAAGCGCTTCATTAATAAAAGCTGTCACCCTTTCCGGCACTGCTTTGAATGTCGTCATCTTCATCAATTTCCATGTGCGCTCAAGTGAGTCCAAAAGGAATAAAACACGGGCTTTGCGTGTGCGGGTCCAAGGTCGAAAGAAAGGGAGAACAAATTTTATTGGTGCATTCGGAGAGAAAAGCATACAACAGCTTTATGTTACCGGTACTCACCTATGAGGCAGAAACATGGAGGCTAACGAAGAGGGTTCAGCTTAAGTTAAAGACAACGCAGCGAGCTATGGAAAGAAAAATGGTAGGTGTAACGTTAAGAGACCGGAAACGGGCAGAATGGGTGAGGGAACAAGCGCTGGTTAATGACATCCTGGTCGAAATCAAGAGGAAGAAGAAATGGGCTTGAGCAGAGCACATAACGCGAAGGCAAGAGAGCCGGTGGCCCTTAAGGGTAACAGAGATTCCAAGACAAGGCAAGCGTAGCAGGGGGCGGCAGAAAGTTAGTTGGGCGGATGAGATTAAGAAGTTTGCGGAGGTACGGTGGCCGCAACTGGCAAAGGACAGGGTTAATTAAAGAGACATGGGAAAGTCATTTGCCGTGCAGTGAGCGCAGTCAGGCTGATGACGATGATGATGTGATTACATGTGTGGTTCGCACAGGTCCGGGGGTCCGGGGAACCATTTTTGTAAACCGTGGTTCAGGCATGGTCGCTCAAGTGTCGCTGAAGGGGAAGCTCTGTGTGAGCCAGCCTCATCTCGCACAGAGTTCAGGTTCGTACGCTAGGCCGGATTGGTGGAAAAACAAAAGACGCGAGGAAGCGCCCTTTCACGAGCATGCATCACATCAGACAGGACAGCGAAAGATTTGAACCACGAACTTCAATTATTGTTAGTTTGAATGGACTCAATAAAAGTAACTAATGTTACCACATTGTCAACAGGTGATGGTAATTAAGCGAATTTCAAATTTTAAGCGAGTGAACCGTATGGCGATTGGTCTCGTGCCCAAAATCCTACGCAGAAAATGTCAGCAACGTGCACAGGATGACTGTGACGTAAACATTTCAACGCAAATCTTGTCGCCGAGATAAGGTGCCAAAACGGAATGCTTTGGATGTCCGGCGTGTACGTTTTTACGGAAGTTCATGGCCCCTATTAGCGCAATTCTTTCCATCGTTTGGGCCAGGCAAAAATGTCGTACATATATTACACAACAAACCTTATTCTGAGCAAGACGGTTGAGGACAATCCAGGTCTAATGGCTGGCGCGGTTTGTATGTCGCCTTTCACATGGCTGCTTTACGCATATACTATGTATAGGGCATTTCACCTAAGCTTTACATAATTTTTAAAAATAGGCTATTTTAGTTAGACGACAGCTTTTTCGACATAGCACTGTCAGCAGTGTAGTATATCAGAACATAGCTAAGACATGCTAACTAGCAGGCTGATTTCCCAATATTGAATAGTTAACTTCTAACTATTACTGTTAGGCTCCTTAATCACTGAGGGGCGCAGCCGACCGTAATGAATACCAATATCAGTTTTTACAATTTCGAAAACGCGGTTACCCTCGGCCATATGTCGACACACTCACTCATTAGTGCACTCATATCACCTGACTCACACTCGCGGATGTGAGCGTGAGTGAGTGGTCGTGTGTGGGAGTGGACATGAGTGTGAGTTGTAGTTAGCGGTTTGTGAGTGTGAGTGGTCATGAGTGTGAGTGAGTGGATGTGAGTGTAAGGACAGATGAGTGTGACTAGAGATTAGTGTAAGTGGACACGAGTGATGAGCTGATGTGATGGTTTATGATTTATGGTTGAAAGGGTGTTTTTTACACTAAAAAAGATCTTTTTTCCTGTGAACGTCTTTTTAGCGCACACCCTTTCAACTATGAATATGTACCAACTAGCCCGTCAAAAAGCTTTACTAATGATTTATGGGGGTTCAACGTACCAAAGAGTGGATGTGAGTGGCTGTGAGTGGTAGTGAATGGGCGTTAGAGTGAGCGGATGTGATTGGTGCAGGGTGAACGCGACAAAGAAGTTTGCCACTTTTGTTTCTCGAGGATGGCGTCCGCCCAGCTATTTTCGTTGCAGACAGCCGAGCCAAGCAAATATTCACTCACGAGCGCACTCGAGACAGCATATGACATCATGCTGGTGTCTCTGGACGCCGAAAGCAAAGGATTCCGCTGACGTGGGAGTAGCAGCCTTTCGTTGATGTCTGCCTTACTAGCCCACCGTTGGCATGGGCCCAAGATCTTCGCTGGAGCAGCGAGACTCTACGGTATGTGTCAGATCCTTAGATGGAATTTCGCATTGCCACTACTAGAAAGGTAGCTAGAGGTAGCTGGAGAAAGAAGAATGACTGTGTAAGAACCGGCAAAGAAAAAAAAATAAGGCCAACGTGACCAGAGGCGCCCCGCAGCAGAAGATAAGGTAATGTGCTCCCATACTTCAGCAGCGGAGGTATACGCGGTTTCAATCGGCGCGATATAGATGTACTGACAGTACATGCCGTCTGCTTCACGCCCCTAGACTGGTCCAAAATCGGGCCCGCTAGGGGAGGTGGGTGGATGTATCCTTGTCTGCCTGCTGCGCGCGAGCGCTCTCCGCGCTTTACTTGGGTTTTCGCACACTCTTCTTCTTTTTTTTTTTTTTTTTGCTGTTTGCCGCATGTTTAAATTTGTTGTGCTGCTGGTCAACAACGGTAATCTCAGGGCTGGGCGAATGTACGGAGAACGGAGAACACATTTTTCATGGTTTTATTGACACACATACCCTTCCCGTTACTTTCACTCTAAAAGAGATATTTCTCAAACTAATCTGTATTTCTATGTTACAGCATTCCGTAAAATACAAATAATACCCGTCGGCGCACCACGGGCGTTAAATTCACGCAATAAAGAAGGTTCAGTCTGTGCAAAATAAGTGCTCGCAATTTAATGGGTGCACGACGTACATTGCAATCGTCATCATCCTAATCACCGGCCTGACTACGCCCACTGCAGGGCAAAGGCCATGTTCGACCACCTTCGGTTCTTCAACGTACACTGACATCGCTCAGTACACGAGCCTCAAACGTTTCGCCTCCACCGAAAAGCGACCGCCGTGGCCAGGATCGAAACCGCGTCTTCCGGGTCAGCAGCCGAGTACCATAAACGCTGAGCCACCGCAACGGCTGGCGGGCAGGTTGTGACGACGCCACGGCACAGGGTCACGTGACCTGGGCGGCCCACTTAGGCTGTTTCTCTGGGCCACCCTACGCCACCGAATTTTTCGCTCACGCCGCCGACTTTCTGGACAGCGGTGCCTGTAACGCTATCGCGTGAAGATAATCTCTGTGAATGCAACTGATTATCCTAGGCAGAAGCCGCGTCAATCATGAACACATGCGCAATCAGTGCTACGCAATACACCCCCAAAAAAAAGCGGCAGATCGTACGTGTCCATCTAAAAGAGGTTAATCCTTTGTTCGAGCAAGCACGGGATGTTCCGCTTGTCACAAGTCCATAACGGAACTGCCCTTCTCCGGGCTACACACAACCAATGCGCACTCGGAAACCGGCACTCACCGCGCTATGGCGGCGCGTCAGGGAGGGCGCGCCGACGACGAAAACACTTTTTGTGCAATGTTTTGAGGTGGCGAACGACGATCTAGAGGGATTAGTACGCGCACTTCCTGCAGTGCAAGTGGAGGTCTCTTCGACGCAGGTGATCTGCAGCAGAGGTGAATTCGCAGCCCCGTTAGTTGGCCGCGACACCGCAGTAACCGGGCACCCCCTTCGCGCGAACAAAACACGAGCGTAGCGCGAGGCGCTCGATGCGCTGGCAGATCGCGCACAAAAGCTGCAGACCACGTTCACTGCTCTCTAGGCTTCCAAGGTCGGCCCAAGCGGCGCAATGCAGGTTCACATCTGCGCGGTTGCAACGTGCGCCTTGTTCCCCAGGGGGAAAAAAAGAACTTACTGCCGGGCCAAATAGAGACAATGAAATCTTCATATTAGCCACCGCACCGCCAATCAAGTCTCCCTCCGACGCGCTCAGTTATCTCGGCGTGCAACACCAACCCGGCGATTAAGAGTGTCGTGATTTGATGGTGTTGATCTCATTTATAATCAGTTCTGGTAATTCGCCCATATCCAGACCTGCATCGATGACAGCAAGCATACACAAGTTCTGCAGCGTTGGTGCTAAGTGCAACACGTGCAGGTCCGTCAGCTTCTCTACTTCCTCAGAAATGCCCTCAAGCCTGGGTGGATGCCCGAAGCCACCGAAGACCAACACCCTCTCTCCAAGCACACAGCAGCCGGGGGAGTGCCTCGCAGACGGGCCTGATCCAACTGGCGTCACTTCAGTCCAGCACGACTTTTCAACTTCATACTTGTGCATGTCTGAAAAGTATGTGTACAGCATTTCGTTGTAGCCACCGAAGATATACAGCTCTCTCTCGTACACGAACGCAGAGTGACACTCGCGTCCCTCCGGGGCCACGCCTTCCACTTGTGGGCGCACCCACGTCGCAGTGGTCGTTTCCAGATAGTATAAGGAATTGTCATAAGGGTCGTCGGGTCGGGAGCCTTCTAGGTTGCCACCCCAAACGTACATGCGGGTTCCGATGGCGGTGGCCGTGTGGCAGTAGCGCCCGAGGGGGGCCTCTCCGCTGGTCGGGACACGATGCCACTCTAGGGTCTCCAGGTCCAGAAAACGTACAAAATTCGATGAATCCCTGTCCATGCCACCAAATATGTACATCCGGTGACCCAGCACACACACCGAGTGGTTGGTGTCCGAATCCGGGATGTCGCCGCTGACGTCCGAACGGCTCCATGTCATGGCTTGGGTATCGAAGCGCCATAGACCCTTAATTACTGGGTTCATGTGCCATCCGCCCCACAGGTAGGCGCAGTGGTCGTAGGCTACAAAGCTGCGACCCATGATGTTAATCGGCTCATCTTCGGGAAGTGACCGAGTCTGTATCCTATCCCACCGGTACGAGACGGGGTCGAAGGTGTACACGTCGATGAGGTAGCCTGAGATTTCATAACTGTCCGGGTAGCAGATGTCGCAACAGTCGAACGAGTAAACCCTCCCTTCGATGGTGACCGACGTTTCGTTGAGGAGTCCTGGAATACAGTTGAGCCTCGCCGTCCACATCGTTCGATGGCAACCAGTTCTTACGAAAGATGAATCGGGCCTCTTTTCTTCACAGCTATCGGGCGCACGCTGAAATCAAACCTGGTAGGCGTTGTTCGTTTTTCTTCAGGTCTTAGTTTCACAGAGTGAGCTGCTTGGGCGCCGTCTGCCGGAATCAAGGTGTGGTCGGCTGTGTTCATATCTGCACGGGAAAAAGAGAGGAGGAAGACGGGATGGAAGGCTGTCTCCGGGAGAGTGCCAGGCGAGGGGAAACGCTCTGCACTGCGGGCGGTGCATGCGCATGCGCGTGCGAAGGCGACGCTTATCGTATTCCCCTTCACGTCTGTTGAGCGCATCGTTCGGTGTGATGACGTGACGCGTGAGAAATATTTAGCCGTTTGACTAATGAACGTCTTGTCTGATTGATTTGCATGTAACAGCTATCGGGCCCTGTGCACGTGCAATATTTCAGGCGGGCAGGATATTTCGAACGGAAGAGAGCAGAGTCCGCTGCGACCAATAGTTCGACCGGCAACTTAGGGCAGAAGCCCGTGTGCTGTGCGATGTCAGTACACGTTAAAGAACCCCAGGTGGTCGAAATGACCGGAGGCCTTCACACTACGGCGTCCCTCATAGCATGAGTTGCTTTGGGACGTTAAACCACAATAAACCAAACTTAGGCCAGAACAAAATGCGAAAATCAAAGCTAGGCTTCCATAGGTGCAACCGTGAAGTATCTTGTAAAATGCATTCGAAAATATGGTACCAACGCACAGCGCACCAAGGTCGCTCATATCACGTGATTTAAGGGCGCGTATCGCCGCTATCTTAGAAAAAATCACGAGCCTTAAGCAATACTTGCCGCGAATTTTGTCGTTGCAGTTCCCGTTACAGGTGGTAACCGTGGTGTCCGTTTGAATGCAGAATGTAAAGATTTATACTAGACTAAAAGGAGCGCAGACAAGACGTTGGATAAAGAAGGGCCGATTTAATGTTAATGTTCATTTTTATCTCAAATAAACATTAAAAAATTGTTTCGGGGTTTATGGGGCTTTAACGTTCCAAAGCGACTCCAGCAATGCGGGACGTCGTAGTGAAGGGCTCGGGAAATCATCCGGAGGCTTTTCTGTAAAGGGCTTCACCCTGCAAAGCATTTGGATTTAAGGACAGTGAAGGAAAAATGGATTTCAAGCGAGTAGAAATAACACAGAGAAAGCTACCTGACTCGTGGCTAAAACCAAGACAAGAGCGAAATTTCGCGAGTCATGGCTAGGTGGAGTTAGTCGCCGCCCCATTGGTTCAGCCTTATCCATCCATTCATCCTGAAGGGAAAGAAATAATCGCAGGGCTGTGTGAGCGCTTTAGTCTTCGCCAGCACCCTGCAGAGAGCACACCGCGTCTGCCATCGAATTCGATTCTCTTTGCGGCGATAGCGACCGCGTTTGCCTGTCGCGGCCTTCACTACCGGCGCCGCCAACTTGTCGGCTCGATGTGTACTATACCCGACCCAGCAAAGGGAATGCTGCTGCGGCTGAGCGCTGGAGGCGTTGGCGGTGTCAAATGGAGGCAGACCCGTTTTGTAGAGAACACCATTCACCGCTACGCGTGCTCCCTGTGCGGGGTGGTTTCCAGGAGCACGCTGCTGCTGCCTTGCACGCACGCGCTGTGCTTGGCCTGCAAGACCGGCATCTGCCAAGGTGACGCCGGAGGCCTTTGTCCTCTGGACCGGGAAGCCTTCGACTTTGAAGAGTGCACGAAGATTCCTTTCCCCAAGAAGAAAATCGGCAGTCTTCAAGTAAGTGTGCAGTGCCTGATTAGCAGTTTACTTATAATTTAATTGTTCATTTACCAAAGCTGTCGTGACAGGAGAGAAGCGTTGGCGTGCGGACGCCTACATTCTTTTACTGTTATATGCACGGAGCTTGAAACCATAACACAAGATGCATAAGACGCACTATCTTATTAATTTTAGAGCGTTAGCTCTGCTGGTCGTGTTTCGAGCCTCTGCCTCCGAGTTATCTTGATTCCACGGATAGAATTCATGACGGCGGCCTACATAACAGCGACATTGTATTAGAGCGTTAAGCTCTACTTCTCTGGTTCCGGGTATCAGCGTTATGCGTTGTAAGTTATCACGCAAGTCATAATCCATTGGTTACCATGGTTGCCGAGGTGCTTACATCATGCAATAAAATAACAGACGGCAGCTTAAGCCCCGAGCACGGCAACTTGAAAGTTCATTGTTTGGTTTGGTTTATCGGGTTTAACGTCCCAGAGCGACTTAGGCTATTATAGACGCCGTTGTGAAGGCTCCGGAAATTTCGACCCCCTCGGGTTTTTTAACGTGCACTGATATCGCACAGTACACGGGCCTCAAGAAAGGTCATCGTGCCGGTCCCGTATTATATATCCGTGTCTGGCAGACGCCAAAGTCGGGCCACTTAGTCCCGACATTCGTGTAAAATTTGTGGGCGAACAGTTTGTCGCAGAATGTTCCGAATGGTGTCACACAGTTCAGCTTTTCATCCAGCGTAAATTTACTAGGTAGTTTAGAGCATAGCTCGCGGCAAGATTCGAACCGGTGACTTACGTACCCCCAATTCCACGTCTTTACGAATCTTCATATGAACATTGCAGCTCAACCGTTTGCCGCAGTATGTTCAGGGTGGTGGCATACGATCTCGTGTTTCGTGCAGCATAAACTTACAAGTTAGACTAGCTCGTGGCAGGGATTCGAACCGGCTGCCTATGTTAGGTGTGTTTACACTCGATATTCTATCACCGTCTCAGCATCGGCTTTTTTTTTTTCATTGCAAGTCGGTTGCCTGGAAGCTTTGGGTTGTAGCAGTTTTCCTACAAGTGGGTGGCTTTGCACCCACGTTATTCGAGCCGCCATCTAGCGAATAGGACCACAGTGAAAGGCAGCGCGCTTACCTGGTTCGTTTATCGCCGCAGGCTTCAGTGTATGCAGCTCAGCGTGCTTCAGCATCATTGCAAACGTGACATCTAGTGCAGTCCGTATGTGCATCGGTTCATTAATATACTGCAGTTTTCGGTCTACAGTTCGCACGCGGTGTACAGACAGTAGGCATCAATTCTGACTGAAAAAAAAAATGTTTACTTGATTGCCTGCATACGGTACATAAAACAGTTGCACGTTGTGTGCTATCACTTTTTGTGCTATCACATTTTGTGCTGTCGTGAGTAACAATGAAAAAATATAATGCTGCGTAGTGCGCAATTTATATCCCCCCCTCAAACGCAAATTTGCATTTATAGGTGTACAGCCAACGTGCTGTATACCGAACTCGACTGTAATCTGTTTCGAGCCACATGCGGCACTACTGATTGGTGCTTATAACGGTAAGCTCTACGTTCAAATTGGAAGGTTGTATCTTGCTTCATAACTAGCGGTACCTTAAGTTCATCATGGTCGTTTATTGAACCCTAAAAGGGCCATGACATGGTTGTTCTTCAGACTAAAGTTTTATACTTTTCAGTTAATAATACAAGAGCCTGTGATTCAATTGACTGTAAGCGGTTTCTAGCCCCATGTGCCACTACCGATTAGTGCGCTACAGTAAGCTCTACGTACAAGCTGAGAAAGGTTTTTAATTTGCAAAATTTGAGTGTCCTGGACACGCTGTATATATCCCCCCCCCCCCCCAAACAAAAAAAAAACGACCTAAATTCATACCGGGAAACTCCTCCCACCAGCAGTGACCGCCATATTGGATGCTCGCGTGCCGTCACAAGAGCGTAACACAGTGCAGTGTCGTCTGCTGTCGTTTCTGCAATGCGCGCAACGAGGTCTTACTTGCGTGTGCGATCGAAATAGCAGTCGTTGCTGTGCGATGTCAGGGCACGTTAAAGAACGACAGGTGGTAGAAATTGACGGAGCCCTTCACTACGGCGTTTCTCAAAGCTTGAGTCGCTTTGGGACGTTAAACCCCAATAAACCAAAATCAAACCCTCATATGAGTGACTCGTGTCGCAATATCGACAACAGTAACGTAGATTTCCGTCGGGATACTAGGGTCCGGTCCCGCCAGGCAGATGCGACGCCGATCTACCCTCGGTGGGCTGTTCGGTACGCAGATAGACGCTGACGCACCGGTCTGCAACACTGGACCGACGACGACGTCAGCATGACCAACTACCCCGTAACGTTGTAAAACGTCACACCGTAAAACAGCGCGCTTACACGGGACGAAGAAAGAAGACACGCACACACACAGCGCTGAACTGCATGGTTTATTGCATTGCTCGCAATAAATACCGGAAAGGAAAACAAAAAACAACCAAAGGAAGGCGAGGAGATATCCTCCTGTCGCATCATGTCGTCAAAGGTTATTCAAGATATTTAATCTCTTTTCTTGTCAGTGCCATCGATGGAGTGCTAACGCATGACGCGCCTTTCCTGTCTATGATGAATGCTTCATATAGTTCACGTTTGTGCTGATGATTGTACCGCCTCAAAATCTGGCTTCGTCCAAGGTTAGGTGTGCAATGACAGGCAGATACGTGTTTTGCCAGCGTGCTGCCGTATCCCGTGCGGATGTTAATGGCGTGCTCTCGTAGACGGTCGTTTATGCAGCGTCCACTTTGGCCCACTTTGGCGTGTCTCTTCGTCCCGTGTAAGCGCGCTGTTTTACGGTGTGATCATGTACCAACTGGCCCGGCAACTATCCTTAATTGTAAAAGGTGTGCGTAACGGGACCTAAGAGCGTGCGATGAGGGACTAGTTGGCATGACATTCTCTAAAGTTAAATATTTTAAAATTTAATCGGAAACCACGACCACATGCTAGCCAAGGTTACACACGAGATGTACGAGCGCCAGCGAAGATGTGCTTTCATCGGGTGCCGGCGCATGGAACCAAGCTGCGAGGCAAGCGACACGGGCAAAACACAGCGCGAAGGCGCTGCTCGTCACTTGCCGCCGTCGCTAGGCCCGCTGCCGAGCGAAGGCATCACTCCCGGTGAGGCGACGGCCTAAAAGACTGCGCCTGAGTCTGCCTTATCCGTGTAGAAAAAAAAATGGCAGTGGCTTAGCTCTGCTATGCCACGATATACGTAATGTGAGCGGCCAACTGTCAACGACAACCTCGGGGTCTGAGGAACTCAGGGTTTCCAGTTTTCTCCGCCGACTGTCAGCGGCTCGACACTCTTTAACTTCCATGAAGAGCGCATTGCATCAACCATATGCCCCGCGTGTTATAAACGCAAGGTGCGCCCTTACCGCGCATGCGCAGTAGCGCGCAGAGCGGCAGTCGTAAACATAGCGGCGGGCGCACGCCGTCTGCCGAGACGGTGACGTCACGCTTCTGGAATGCGTCGACCGGCGGAGCGTCGGAGAGGAGCGCGGCGGCGGCGAGGGGGACGTTGCGCCTCTCGTGACGTCAGGCGGCTTCCGCGTCTGCGCAGTATGGTCGGCGCAGACGGCCCGCGAAGCTCCTGCCATCCCGCGTAGTGTAGCTTACGCTACAAAAAGCTGAACGAGCCACTGCGTTTCATACCTTCACACTTTAACAGTAATCAGCGATTAACTTTTGCCAGATTCTTAAATATCAGTCGGCGGCGTACTGCCGGCCCCTTTAGTAAAGGGCCCGATAGCGAGTACGTAGAATACGTGCGTATGATTTCGGCGATTGCGAAGAACGATTTCACAAGCCTTGGCGCATGCAAATGGCCGTCGAGCGTATAGTTCTGTCTACAGTAACCTCGAACCGACGATTGCTTACATCGCAGGATGCGCGTACAATACTGGAGAAGTGCCGATGTAGCCCTCTCCTCAGAGCTTACGCGGAAGCTAGGCAGCCGGCAGCAGTCGTCGCCGTGCGCTGTGGCCAAAAATAATTGAGCTGTTTTCATTAATTGAAACGGTCGCCGAAAGATTTTCTAAATAAAGTGATTTAAAATCAAGAATTGGTGACATCGGAGGAAGCAGATGCAATAAGGCGGAAGCGGCACGGTGTAATGCAAAGTGTTTGCTAAAAATGATCGCATCACTGGCGCTTATTTCAGTGTTATCGTAGCGTGCAAAGGAGTGAAACTACAAACAAGAGTAGATATTTAGATAGGGACAGCCCATCTTGCTTTTTATGGCATGGAAACGGAGAGTACTGTTTGTCTGAAAATACCGCGGCGCAGCGCGATGACAACACAAGAAAGAAAAAGGCACTTCAAGTGTACACTACCAGCTGTGTACTCGAAGAAAAGGGACATATTTATAACCCTCACTCACCATGTCACAACGCTGTCTCAGCACAGCCAGTAACAAGTAATCTGCAAGTGACAAGGCTAAATAGTTTCGTTTATGGGGTTTAACGTCCCAAAGCGCTATGAGAGACGCCGTAGTGGAGGGCTCTGGAAATTTCGACCACCTGGGGTTCTTCAACGCGCACTGACATCGCACAGTACACGGGTCTCTAGAATTTCTCCTCCAAAGAAATTCAACCTCCGCGGCCGGGATCGAACCCGCGTCTTTTCGGTCAGCAGCCGAACACCATAACCACTGAGGCACCCCGGCGGCGACAAGGCTAAATAAAAATCGCAGAACGCTTCTTCCCTGCACTTAAAGCACTAGCTTATAACAAGCGTTACAAAAAAAAAGAAGATAAGAAGTAAATAAATTTATTTTTTAAACGATGAGTAATTGTGACGTCCAATTCAAGATTGAACTTTTGTTTTCGCACGCCAACTAGGTTTAACTACGTACAACCACTACCCAATTTTTTCTTACGTGTTTGGTGGTCTCGTCTAGTAACCGCATTTTTTTGTAGTAGTAGTTTTGAGCCGTGCTTTTGTTTCACCCTGCCTTCGTTTCTCCTCCAGGTTTATTGCTGGAACGACGTCCATGGCTGCCAGTACGTGGGTTCCCTGCCAAGTTTGCTCCGGCACTACGAGGACGAATGCACCTTCCATGCAGTCGAGTGCCCGCGCTGTGGCAACAGTGTTCCGCATGTGGCCTTAGCGACGCACTACGTGAACGGATGCAGTGACGCCGCCCGCGCTGTTTCCACAACCGACAATCCGCACTCAAGAGGCGACCGCGTCTTAAGAACAAATGACGTCATCGCATCCCTGGAGGAATTCAAGGCGCTCCTTATGGAACCGTTCCAGAACCAGCTGCCCGCAATGGAGAGCCAGGTTAACCGACTCTCAGAGGACATGGCAAACCACGCTGTCCTCATGCGGGAAATCGTGGAAACACTCAGAAGTACGAACGGTAGTTTTAACTTCGGGCGCACACAACCTTCCGAAGGACCTTCAGTGGCAGTGAGGGAACAGGTACAGTCGCAGCCCGAAGACCTCACCCCTCAACTGAGTGTCGGATCCAACGAAGAAGAGCGCGCAGAGGGCGAAGCACCTTTGGAGTGGAGCTTGGAGAAGAGGCACAACCTGCGAAGACTGGAAGTGTTGGCCAGCCAATCACTCGCTTACCTCGAGGACGGGTACCCGACAGTTGTCCAGCATGTGAAGCGGCCTGTTGCTTGGTGGGAAGACATTCCTGATTCATGCAGTAGCAATATCGACGAAGTCTTACATGTCTACTCTTTTGAGAGAAGTGAGGAGAATAGGCGTGTCCTTTACTCCTTGAAAGTGAAAAATGCTCAAGGCCTTTACACCCAGACTCCTGAGTTTAAAACGGTCCTGACAGTGAACAAGTGGCACTGGAAAGACGTTTACCTCAGAGTCGCTGTGGGGGCGTGTGATGAATTCTTGGACCTCCGTTTTAGCTTCGAAGGCACCCTCGATACTTCTCGTTTAGCGTCACATGTCGAGGGCGTTAAAATCTGGAATAAAGACCGGAATAAGAGTGTTTGTTTCTTCGAAGAGGTAGACGTTCGAGAGCTCCTTGTTGAGGGATGGCAGCAAGAATTCTTCCGCAGTTGGTCACACCTCGAATCGAATGGCTTTACCAGTGAGAGCGAGATCAGCTTCGATGTCTTCGTGGTGGACACTTAACACCTATGACCTCGTTAGCACTATATCCACAATCGATGTCTTGAACAACGTGGAACCGTATATGTTTACAAATATTTGTGTTACGTCGGGTTTATAGAGTTATTTACGCGTGCTTGTGCATGTTTCCGTAACTTACGAATATGCCATGTGCGAGGGTCAGCTGGCGACGAATGTATCAAGGGTCCTGCCCCTAAATATCTTCAGCCGTCGCTACATGCTGGAAGAAAAGCAAATAAAGGCAAAGTATTCTGCAAGAACTACTCCAGACAGAGAGCGCGTGAGTTGTTTCACCTGCTAGCGTCTTTTTATTCTGTTTTATGTACACATAAATAGTAAATATGGCCTATCATTACGGCTTGAGGACTTCGTCACGAGTTTTCATTTCACTGTAAAATATCGCTTCTGTTCTGTCTCTTCATCAGTGTGTTGGTGTACAAAGTGGCCTTCTAGAGTTGTGTTCTCTCCGCCTTTCTGATATTTCTCTTTTGTATTTCGAGTATTTCGAGGCTTTGAATTCGTTCTCGCTTCCAAGGCCGATTACCGGTGCATCAGCTCGCCTTGAATTACGCTATCGTAGAAGGAAATAGCCTTTTGTGTATGCTAAATTGTGCCCGTTTATTTTATTATTCTAACCAATGTGACTGCATCTTTTTTCCTGTTGATGATGGTTTTTGCTCTTGTGTTTTAGTGTGATGTTTAAGGTTACGCTTTAGTCTCGACACTGCTTTTGCTACGAGCGTTTGACTCTGCTTTTGATATGATCTTTCTTGAGCAAACATCCCGACTGTGGCGGTTCGGCCTCGGCTTCTTGTGTGTCTGATATACTGGCATGTGCGCGTACGTATCACGTGGTTTCCTTTGACCACGTCATTTTCCATACTGTTGGTGGATGCGCGGTCGGATTTTGCGTTCCCGCGTTTCGTCAAGTGATGTTCTTACCTTGTACAGATTCCGGTCTGTTTGCTGCAATAAAGCACACATCATTGTCAGCGCTGCTCCTATCTTCTGTTTCTTCGTCGCTCTTTATTTAGGGCTGCTTATTTTTCTGGATGAGTTACACCTAGCCCACAAGAAGATATTAATACAACTTGAGATAATACAATTATTTTTTCACGCTGATTGTGGCTGCGGTGAGTAGCCTTATTGGCGAGGACCAGGAAAAGAAACTCGTGGAACGCCTCTGAGCGCGTTCGTTGTGGCTGAGGGGGTTCGGCGCTCTGCTGTTGACTGGTCACGGGCTCCATCGAGCACGCATCGACCGTACATCGATGGAGGTGAACTAAAAAAGCGCCTGTTTTCTGAGCGATGTCTGCGCACGTAATTAATCCCAGGGGGGTCTAAATGTATCCGGAGCCACTGCTACGGCGACTCTCAAAGCCAATGAGTCTCTCCGGGACGATAAACGCCACAATTTACTACCATACAAAGAAACCACGCTTTAAAAGCACGACGATGAAGGCAAATCCTGCCATGCCAAATTGCCTCCTGTGCTGCCCTCCTTTTCAACCTACTTTACTGTTTTTTAGCAGAAGCCAACAGCCACTGAAACCAAGGGGTACAGGAGATTTTTTTTAATTAATACATTTATTTTGTGGTGTTGATCAATTTAGAATATTACTGAATATACTATCGCTTAAAGCTAATTGATTAGAAAAGCAGAAGAAAAAACAATCGCATGCCGCCGGTGGGATCCGAACCCACGACCTCCGAATTACGCGTCCGGTGCTCTACCTCTGAGCTACGGCGACGGCTGTCAAACCTTCTGCTTTCGGGGGTATTTATGTTTACAAGCAACCTAACCTTGAGAGTGTACATCAGCGCCACCCACATTCATGAACACTCTCAAGGTTAGGTTACTTGTAAACATATATACCCGCGAAAGCAGAAGGTTTGAGAGCCGTCGCCGTAGCTCAGAGGTAGAGCACCGGACGCTTAATTCGGAGGTCGTGGGTTCGGATCCCACCGGCGGCATGTGGTTGTTTTTTCTTCTGCTTTTCTATCAATTAGCTTTAAGCGATAACATATTCAGTAATATTCTAAATTGATCAACACCACAAAATGAATATATTAATTAAAAAAATCTCCTGTGCCCCTTGGTTTCTGTGGCTGTTGGCTTCTGCTATACTTATAACGAGCCCCTCATTCCCCTTCCGTTGTTTGCTTATTTACTGTTTTTTAGTCATTTAGTCACCTATATATTGGTGCATGACCATGAAAACTGCCCTGAAATCAGATTTCAGCTGCCAGCTTTTGATCGAGGCTGTAAGGTTACATCACTTCATCTACGATAATAGCTTTCAAAGCCCAAGCAGACGACAAACAGATCATTCCTGCTGCTTCCACCTACGCCGCCACCGCGAAAGCAGACGGCAAAAAGAACCCGTGGCTCATCGTCACGTGACACCAGAGTGATTGGCTAAGCTGGATCACCGGCTGCACGGGCAGACGTTGAATAGATGAAATGCTGATTGTCTTGCCGTGAATACCCTAGCTTTCACCTGGTAATTACTTGCACAATAGTGCGGACGAAACTGAAAAATCTGTATCGACGACGTCATCATACAAACTTTCACAGTCCATATTTTCAAGTAAATATCACCCAATATATAATATTGGAAAAGTTATCAGAATCTAGCCGTCTAGTTATGAGCCGTCTTGATCGTGGTAAGAACAGAAAACTACAACAATGGTCTGTAGTGTTCATCTTACTAGCATCGACGCAGGCGTTCATATCAAGGCTAGAAAAAACGTCATTCTTCCTGACTGATAAGCTAATCCACCAGGTGCACTGATAATGATGTTTTTGATAAAGAAGGATTCGAACAAAATTATTTAACCGTGACCGTCTTGCCTTTCAGATCAATAATGAAGTGCGTAAGAATTTTGGTGCGGAATCACTGAGCTCTTTATGACTTACGCTGCTTTAAATGCGAGTGGCGCAGCAACCTGGAGGGACGCTATCTTTTGGCAATGGTACCCTAGTGTAGCCAGGTATGCAGGGGAAGTCACCTTACTTTATCCAGGTCTCCATTACAGCAGTAAGATCATATTGTAGAGAAGAAGGCTAGGAACTGCCAGAAAGAAAGAGGACAGGAGGTAAAGAAACGAATACGACACCATGGGAGCACCATTGTTTCTGTTTCCCTCTTTGTCGAAAATGAATCAGCTAGCCCGCAAGAATGTTCTTCTAAATGGAAACACTGTTGCCATAAATGTACACGTGCACTAAGCTCGTTTAAATTTTCATTTATGGATTAGATATTTCAATGAAAACGGAAAGGTTATCGCTTTCCTGCCACTGGGCGTTGATTCCTTCTACTGAAGAAAGCCGTGATTCTGGATTAGCTGAGCGAAATCAACGTCACTGATAACACGCAGCACACGCGAGTGTTCCGTCTTTCGCATCAAGATTTCGCTGTCTGACTGCCTCGTGAAATTTTGGTGCTTTTTTTTTCCTTTTTGGCTGTCAACGCTTTACACTGTCGGACCTTGCAACAGTGACAGCGACCACGTCGGCAGTTACCGATACCCAACCCTTCACTCTGCCATGCACTGCACCATGTCGGACGCTAAAACAGGAACGCTGCTGCGGCTGAGTGCCGGAGATTTCATCGGCGTCAAATGGAGGCTAACCCGATCAACCAAGCAAACATTGCATCCTTACGCGTGCTCCTTGTGCGGTCTGATTCCCGAAAGCACCCTGCTACTACCTTGCTGCCACTCCCTTTGCGAAACCTGCAAGAAGGGCAGTGTCCAAGATGGCGTCGGCGGTGTCTGTCCTATGGACCAGGAACGCTTCGACGAAAACGTGTGCCCGAACATTCCTTTGCCGCCGAATGAAGTCCAGAAGCTGAAGGTGAGTGTGCTGCGCCTAATCATTTCTTTCCTTATGATTAAACGTTTCATTTACGAAGCATGTATTCATACGAGCATGAGTCTGAAGGCGTGTTTGTGCGCGGCGTAAGTTCTTTTACCCTAATGTGTACGATGCCTGCAGCCGTAACGTAGAGTATATACGAAGCCTTTTCTTAATTTTTCGGCTTTCACGTCGATTAATTAGGCACTGGTCGAGGTTCGAGCTTTGGTAAGCAGCGCTGTTGCGGCATATTGGTGGCTCGAACCCACGTTATAGCGGCCGCAATGTTGGCGAACAGCTCCACTGTGAAAGTCTGCGCGCACGTTTTATTCGCTTAACAACTGCTACTCCGATGCGCTTTGTGGCAATAGCCCTTGGTTCAGCATAGTGGTGCGCGTAATGTCCTGTGGAATTCATCTATTGATCGATTCATTCACCTATTTTGTTTGTGCAAATTCGGGGTATCTAAAGTGTGCGCGACAGTGAGCCATAGAAAGACAATGAAAAGTACTTGGGCAGGACTTTTCTGTTTCTACTGTTTTCAAACATCGTCAGGTCTTTTTCGGTGCTTAATTTCGAGCCCGATTTTGGTTCTTTTTCGGTTAATATTATCTTTGGCGGATAAATTACTGCTATCCTTCAGCGCTATAACTGTTGTATCCCTGCGCGGTCAACAGTAATGAGGGTTTTTTTTTTGTGTGTGTGCTAGCGGTTGCTTTCCCAGTAGTTAACTCAGAAATAGTGATACTTAGTGAGGTGCAGCGGAAGACTACATTTCCGCTCCCACAAAATGAAACAATGGGAAATCAAATTACCAAACCCTCCCGCAAGAACGTGAGTAGAAGTTCAGTTCCAGAAAAATGGTTTTTCATGTTCACATTGCGCTCTAGGTTGAGCGCAACGTGAACAAGGTCTGCCTTCGTAAAGTGGTCTACCTTGTTCTTTGATGCTCACCTATCTTGGGCACAGTCACAGCTTACGTTTCTCGTAGGAATAATGTTGCGTGGTTTATCATCAAGTAACACAACCTTCAGCAACCGTTGCTGAAAAACTCGTGTCATGATCTATCAGAGGTTGAGGCTCAGAAATATGGCTGCGAATCGGCAACGTCGCCAGATTTGGTGGTACCTGCGTGTATGCCGAGGAAGTTGACAAATCCAGAATAACGATGATTAGAAACATGAACTACAGTCACAGCAGCGTAACCCTCTGCAAGGAGTAATCCGTACGTTGGCTCCTGCCCGGAGTTCTGGAGGCGTACTTCAAGCAAATCAATTCACAATATCGCATTCCCTTACCTACATAAAGCCGCGCTGTTGTGACTTGCGTATGTCATTCGCTGATACATTACGGCACCTTAGGCGCTTGTAAAAAATCCCGATAATGTCATTGCGCAATGATTACCGAATACTTCTTTAGGTCTTCATGTCGTGTTCGCAGTAAATAGAAATTACATAAAAAACAATCTGTTATAAAGAGTACATAGAATGTAAGTGGCGGGTTTATGATTCGGAATGCATGTGGTGTTTTGAAATCCGTTCTTTCCTTTCACATTAAGGCCTCTGATACACTGGTCTTTGTGCGATTATCTCCTTCTGCAGTGTGCTGGTCTTCTTCGTCTCTGGTGGCTTCAACTAGAAATCACCTTTAATTGCAGTGCTGAGGGCTGTATTTAAACCTCGCCTTTTCTATTCTTTTCGAGGTTTACTGCTGGAACCAAGTCCATGGCTGCCGCTTCACGGGCTCCATGCCAAGTGTCCTCTGGCACTACGAGCTTGAGTGCACCTTCCACGCAGTTGAGTGTCACCGCTGTGGCGCCACCGTCCAGCATACGGGCTTCGTGACGCACTACATGACAGCATGTCGCGGCATCCCGTGCCCCGTTTCCACAACCAGCCGTCCGGAATCACGAGACAGCGGGTCTATCGAGGAGACGACGTCAATGCCGCGCTGAAGCAATGGAAGGCACTCCTGCTGGGGTCATACTGCTGGGGTCACACTCCTGCTGGGGTCGTAGGTAGGGGGAGGGGAGGTACAGCGTCAATTCATTGTTCTCAACTCCTCAGCTCCTTGCGTGTCTCTGGCATGTGCGCGCGTGTGCCACCTGGTTTCCATTGGCCGTACCAGTTTTCATGCTGTGGCTGGATGCTGCTCAGGTTTTAACCTGGCCGCGTTTGCTCAAGTGATGTTTCTACCTTGATGAAATTTTGTGCTGCTTGCTCTAGTAAACCAGTTGGCAGTATGCGCTGGTGCTGTCATCTGGTTTCTTCGTCGCTCTCATTTTTAGGGCTGCTTACTGTTTCAAGATATTAGTCAGTTCATTCTGAGCTAAACCTACAGTTCTTTCACGGTGATGGTGGCGGCGAACTTTATAAAGAGAGTGAGATTAGTTAAATGGCATTGTAATTCACTGCAGTCTAGAAATTATATTTATATACAATGTTTACATGTAGCGGTGGTCATTGCATATACTGCCCATCATCAGATGTCCAAAAATTTTATTTTCCTTTGGTACTGTTGCTATAGGAGCTCCGGCTCTCCGAAAGCATGTTTCATGCGTCACATGCGGTATATTCTTTTACATGCACTGAGTACCCGCTACAACTTTCTATTCTCAACCAAACGCATAACACTTGTAAACAAAAACTCTATACACAGCTAGATTTCAGTTAGCTGCTACTAATTAACGCATCTAACCTGTTTTATGACGCACAGCTGCGTCGCCATCATGTTAGTTAAATTTATCATGTTTAAACGCCGATTTGTTTCAAGCACCTGATTTTCCTTTGAACGCTATTCGTCAAAGCGTATGAGACATGCGGTGATATTCACATTTCCCATTTTCACCGTGACGTTCATACGTCGACTGCAGCACAGCCTTAGAGGCGATCACGTATAGATCTTTTATTTTTCGGTTTTGATCATTTCCGCGCGTGAGGCCTCTCTTAGGGAATCTAGCCGAGTCGATTCTGGCTTTGCACTCTCTAAACTTTGATTTTGGGTACGTTTACGATGTTTATTGCAAGAATAAAAACCACTCCTCCGCTACATTGGTGCCTTGTCTTGTGTTCTGCGACATTTTGGAATAAGTGTGCGCCTTCTTCGTGCAGTTGAATGACCGCATTGTGGCGACAACGTCCTCCAAGCAGCATTGGCATTCCACAATTCGACCGGGAATTCAGGGCACTCCATCTTCTATTCCAGCAGTGAAGAGTTCGTGGTCACATCAGCGTCGACATCACCACTGCTTTGAAATAAACGAAGGAATTCCTCTGGGAAATGTTCCGGGATAAGTAGCCAGCTGCCAGCTATTTAGAACCAGGTAAATAAACTCACGGAACGAGTGAGAATTCACGCGCCGTGGTGGCCGAGTGGGTTTGGCGTTCTGCTGCTGACTGGGCGCGGGTTCGGTGGTGTCCGCGGTGGCCATATTTCGATTGAGGTGAAATACAAAAGCGCTTTGTATTGTGCAATGTCGGAATAATCCCAGCTGGTCTAAATTTATCCAGAGCCTCCGCTACGGTGCCTCTCATAACCGTGAGTCGCTCCGGGACGTTAAATCCTTCAATAGACAACCATACATCAACGTGTTTAGCCAATACGTCGACGCAAGCCAACACGTCATCGCAAGCTAGTCGTAGGCTCACGCTGTAACCAAGGGAAAGAAGCGCGTTTGACGAAGCCGTTGAGGGTACTGGTGTTGCGAAACATCAGCTTACGCAGCTTACGCAGAAACTAATGATTTTTTTTTTTCTGGCAAACGTTCGTCTCGTTTATGCTTCTTTGTCACACAAACAACACTGGCTACTGGGTGTATTTCAGGTTCTAATTCTTACCCGCGACTACTGCTTTCTTGCAGTTCAACGTAAAGAAAAAAGTTGTGAATAATCGAACGCTAAATTATGCTACTCCACCATGCAAGCTTTTGTTAACGTATTGCAGAACATGATTTTAACGCGAGAGCCTTCCCACGCAGCACAGGTAGTCGGCCCAATATTGGGAATGTATTGTATTGCATTGTATTGCATTGCATTGCATTGCATTGGCTGGTCCTATAAAGGACCGGAGTAAAAGCATCCACTTGCAATATTGGGTCCGATTACATGTGCTTCTGGGGTTAGTACCCCTATGCCGGAAAAAATGTTCGGCGTCGGCGTCGCCGTTAGGCACCCCTATAATTCGTAACACATTTTTATTGTACGCAAGACGGGGAATTTTCGTCATCTTTGTGGTACGCGTTGAACTTATGAACGTCGCTAGTCCTACCGGACAAACAGACCTAACAAATAAAAATCTCCTTAGTTTCGATTCCCGGGGAAACCCCTGGTCACAAGTGGCTAACGGAGATAGGTCGAGTGGACATAGGCAAGGAATGTTATCGGCCACACACGCGCCTCTAACTGTTCAAAGTTGATGTCGCTTTTATCGCGGCCCAACTGACTGATGGGGACGCAGTTTTTAGGAGCGCATTGAAGCACTTCAAGGGCCTCCTGGGCAGTGTCGGTAGCCTTTGGGCTTACTGCACACTTGCGTATATCACCTAGTCAGGGATCCTTAGAAGAGCACGTCGGAACATCAGAACTATGAAAAATCGGAGTGCACCTTGGAAGCTGCTTGCCGAGCATTCGGTATCCGCCAGCCAGAATACACGGACGTGGGTTTGCAAAGGAAATTAACAATGCATCACGGATCTACCTCTAGCTCCTTATTTTACCGACATCAGCGCATGCGCTCATTAACAACCATGGAAATCTGCCTCCAGTTCACGAAATATGTCCGGGTTGTGTCATGCCCCGTGCTTATGCGACGCTACAGTGTTTAGCCTTGTTTTGAACGCGAGCAGAAAGGTAATTTCAGTTTCGTTGTTGTACGGGCTGTTTATACAGCCATTCTTTTCATCATGAAGTGTTCTTTGTAGAATGGCGATGACCAATATCGATATCGCTTCGCGCATCAGGAAGTGAATGATACCAGTGGGGAGAAGGTGTTGAGCATTCGAGAACTCGGGGTTTAAAGACACGGGATTTTCCATTGCCGTGAATTTCAATTCCATTTCCTTCAGGTTAGCTGGTATCTCCTCCTCCGCATGTCACGTGAGCGTTGTTTCCTCTCCCAGTGGGAGAGGGCGTCCTGGTACGACGTCAGCGTCCACCCTCAACGTAGCCGTGGGAAGTTTCGAAATGCCACTGCGGGTACCGGGTATATAAGGCGCATGCTTTCTCCGCTACGTATTTTTGCCGAGGACACGCCTTTCTTTGCATATCATTGTGAGCGCAGCTCCAGTACTCACAGGCAGATCAGCGATCACCTGTGGTCACTTTGTTCCCTGCTCAGCACTACACATGCAAGGATTCTCTACCTGTTCATCGTTACGCGTAGTTTGTTGTTCTGTGTTTACTCTTCTCTGTGTGAGACTCTAGCTGCTGACAAAAAAAAACGCAATGGTCCGCGCTTCAAGTTCTCAGCAAGAAGTACTCGAGAGCAAAGCTGTTATCCATTTGAGGACCTCTCAGCCCTGGTGCTCCCGGAGCATTGCGGACGCCACCGACGTGACAGACACTCGGCCCGGGTTCGGAATCATATTCAAGTTAGCAGACGACCAATTCGTGCATCGCATTCGAGACGCCATTGCACCTGGAATCATGGTCCTGAAAACAAAGGACAGCGCCATGCACGTCACAGTTTTCCATTCGGTGATTTACTTCGACAAGGCAAAGTACAATCCCGCTTCGCTGCCGAACACGTTGCTGTATTCATTGCGCGAGGAACTCACGGATACTCTTGGCGGAGTCCTCAAGGAGGCGAACGCGGCCTTTCGCCAGGGGACGGTGGCGATGAAAGTGCCTGAGAATCCGTGGATCTTGCTTGGGCACGGCTACCCGTCACACGTGGGCATCGAGGTGAATTACGAGGAGACCGGCGAGATACTGAAAGAGATGCGGAAGGTCGTCGACAAACAGCACATAAGAAAATGGTTCTCCCAGGCTGTCACTGTGATCAGGGATCGTGGATTTAAAGCCACCATCGAAAGAGACGAGCAAGGACTGCAGCTGGTGGGCGAAGGATGGACGCTACGCATAGCTTTTACAGGGAACGCCGACTACAAGTCCCACATCACGCTGGGAATGTTATGCACCAGTGTGCGGATGGACGAGATGATTCGGCAACTCGTACCGAAATTCCCGCAGCGCATCGACTCGGTGCTTTCCAGGAGAAGTCCTAGCAACTGGCTGCCCGAAATCGAAATTCTGGAAAATCTGAAATGGGAGTACGCTGCGAAGTGCTACAACGAAACATCCGACGTGTTCGACCGCCCTGTGGACGCCGTGCGCAACGGACAAGAGGCCCGCACGTTGATTCCACCGTCCTTCGTGTTCAAGTGGGGCTCCTACCTGCTGGAGACAAAGCTGATGAAGATGTTTGAGCAACGACTGCACGACTGCGGTGTTACCATGGGCACTAGAGTCCGGTTGTCAGCGGTGCGCTCGGACGTAGTGGACTTTAACCGCACCCCAAACTACGAACTGGTATAACCGTTCATCGTGTAATTCCTTCCGAGTGAGTGTGAAATGAACAAAAAATGATACACCCACTTTACTACGCGGAGAATAAACTTTACTATAAGTTAAAGTTTTCACATTGCAAAAGGATGTTTTTCGTTTCTATTTTGCTTAGTGTTCGTATTATTGTAATAGTTAATTCCATCTACACTTCCGCTTTGTTTTCCTCATATCTTCCTTTGTGTAACACCCTGTAAACAATTAGCGATCATTATTTCTTCACGTGCTCTAATGTTATACTGCGGAGGTCCCGGTACAGTCATTTTTAAGGCGAAAGCCTTTAATGTCTCATCGTTGTAAGCAGCAGTTGTCGACAGAAATGTCCCGCTTTTCAATTGATCGAAACGGTCGTGACGTCACAGTGCGCGAATTTCAAACGGGGCCAATTGTACTTTCGCTAGTAACCATGCAACCAATTTAAGGGATCATATAGTGATGCTCCAAGTAAGTGGGACTGAGCTTAGTTAATTGCTTAAGTACCCAATTAGCCTAATTAACTTTTCTAGTCAGGTCATATAAATAAATAAAACCGAGTAGGAAATTGGTCGAGCTCGGGAATCGAACCCCGGTCTTCGGAGTGCGAGACGAGCATGCTATCCACTCCGCCATGCCAGCTTTTTTTTTCTTTATTGCCTGGCTTTTGCAAACAGCTCGATGGTTTGGAATGAACAAAGGCGCGTCTAGTGAATACGGTGTCTTCGCTCACTCCCATCCTCCTCCCTTCCCTTCCGGCGAGGTTTAGGTGTCCACCGAGATATGAGAGACAGATACATTTCCTTTCCTCAAAAACGAATTTACCGACGAGCGAGGCGTAGAACCGAATGGGCGATGGCGTTCTATGGACTCCCTGGCAGCGTTGCAAGACGTTGTCGCGTTCCACTCTTAAGAGGCGAAGCTTAACATCTTAACCACACATCAGTGACCGCACTTTAGGTCAAAAAAGTGGCTGAGGCTTAACTTGGTTAAGCCTGGAGAATGCGAAGCATCATCGTGTCGCGTAATTTAGAGGCGCACAACCACAGCGACGGCGCGAGGTGGGCCTCCGTTTCTTAACTGTCGTGACGTCATCGTGTCACGTGGTGTGACGTCATGTATCACGTGATTTGGAGGCGCACAACCACAGCGACGGCGCGAGGTGGGCCCCCGTTTCTCTACTGTTGTGACGTCATCGTGTCACGTGGTGTGACGTCATGTATCACGTGATATGGAGGCGCACAACCACAGCGACGGCGCGAGGTGGGCCCCCGTTTCTCTACTGTCGTGACGTCATCGTGTCACGTGGTGTGACATCATGTATCACGTGATTTGGAGGCGCATAGCCACGGTGAAGGGCTGAAGTGGTAGCTAAAGTAGTATGCTTCGCATAAAAACTGCACCCCCCCCCCCCGGAATTTTGACGGGTGTCCACCGAGATATGTGAGACAGTTACTGCGTAATTTCCTTTCCTCTAGTACAATGTTCAGTTTCTTCATTACGTGCCATCTTTGTCTTTCTTCTTTCACTCCCACTTCCTCCCTTCCTCTACGGTGCGGTTCAGGTGTCCACCGAGATGATAGAGAATTACTTTGCCATTTCCTTTCCTCAAAAAGCGTTGCGTTCAAAGGGCAAGGCATCGCGCCGAACGGGTGGTGGCGTTCCGTGGACTCCCTGGCAGCGCTACAACACGCTGTCCCGTTCCACTCGTAAAGGCGAAGCTTAAGCGTCATTAATTAGCAGTTAATTAGTATTCAGGCATTAATCAGTAATTAACCATTAATTAGTGATTTGCCATCACTTAGTAATCAGTACTCAATTACATGTGACGCTACCAGTGCCACAGAGGCAGTCAAAGCGGTGTGGAAAACGCTTTCGCCTCTACGCACTTTAGACAGTCAAAGTGCCCCCTGAATTTTTCTGTGAGGGCCTTGTCTGTATATATAATATTTTTTATATAGTTTCGGAACCATTTCAGGTTCGCACAAGTCAGAGCCAAAACAGCTGATGGCATTCCTAACGCTTTCTTCCTTCGGTAATCTAAGATAATATCCCATTACGTTCATTCATTTTCAACGCCTCTTTTGAGCACACGTACCTACCTAGTTAATGGTTATCGCCTAAAATATGTACTTGTGTCCAAATCTCCCGAAACATCAGATGCTGGTAACTACTCACCTATTTCGCTAATAAATACGTGTTGCAAGTTGCTCGAGCCCGTAATAGGGTACCATGTATCCAACCACCTTGAATGAGTCAACTTGGTAAGATTTCAGAACCACAGCACAGCTGTTAGCCGTAGTTCATGGCTTTTGCTGGCCGTTGGTAATCGCGAGCATGTGGATGCTGGTTTCTTGGGTTTATAACAGGCTTCCGATTTTAGACCCCGCTAATTCCATATTGGTGAACTGAAAGAAACTGAGACTTTAGACATGCTTATCTGCTTGTTGCTGCCGTGCCTACTAAATGACAGACAGTTGAAAAATGCGAAGGAATTTGGTATAATAATTAGCCCGTTATTTCCAGTGTCCTGTAGGGTCAGTGCTGAGGCTGCTACTGTAAACTGTATATTTTGGGGTTGAACGCCCCGAAGCCACACATGGGATATGAGGGACGCCGTAGCGGAGGGCTCTGTATTTGGAGAGTTTGGGTGCACGCGGACGTTTTGGTTGGTTGGTTTATGGGGTTTAACGTCCCAAAGCGACTAAGGCTATGAGAGACGCCGTAGTGGAGGGCTCCGGAAATTTCGACCGGAGCCCTCCACTACGGCGTCTCTCATAGCCTTAGTCGCTTTGGGACGTTAAACCCCATAAACCAACCAACCAAAACGTCCGCGTGCACCCAAACTCTCCAAATACAGAGCCCTCCACTACGGCGTCCCTCATATCCCATGTGTGGCTTCGGGGCGTTCAACCCCAAAATATACAGTTTACAGTAGCAGCCTCAGCACTGACCCTACAGGACACTGGAAATAACGGGCTAATTATTATACCAAATTCCTTCGCATTTTTCAACTGTCTGTCATTTAGTAGGCACGGCAGCAACAAGCAGATAAGCATGTCTAAAGTCTCAGTTTCTTTCAGTTCACCAATATGGAATTAGCGGGGTCTAAAATCGGAAGCCTGTTATAAACCCAAGGTATTTCACCAGCATTGGATTACATCCACCATGGCCGGGAGTGAACCCACGAACTTCAGATCAGAAGGTGAACGACAAAGCCACGGGGTTACCCGGCGGGGCCCGCTGCTGCTTCTGATTTATGTCAAGGATATCGCTGAACTTGTGTTAATCTGAACTTTTTCACTCACGACTGTGTTGTTTAACTCTGTCACTATATAAAGCTTCTAGCCAGCGATTACACAATATCACTCTTTGAAAGCTCCCGAAGCGGCGCTAACAAAGGGCGAGGAAAATTAGCTTTTCAAAGATGATGCAAATAGTGTTGACCAAATATTTAGGGGAATCCCCCAAGGTGGAGTAGATTTTTAATAAAGGAGTAATTACTCATTGATGCAAATAGCTTTCTACAAAGCAGTATTCGTTACATCATGTTTATAATATTGATGAGGAGCGCATAAAACCATTTCCGCCCAATAAATACACTGGGCTATAGCAACTTCTCGTAATGTGTTGCTCATTCTAATATACATCGACGAAATCATTAATCAAATTATGCTATTTGCCGCCGCGGTGGCTCAGTGGCTATGGCGCTCGGCTGCTGACCCAAAAGACGCGGGTTCGATCCCGGCCGCGGCGGCTGGAATTTCTTTGGAGGAGAAATTCTAGATGCCCGTGTACTGTGCGATGTCAGTGCACGTTAGAGATCCCCAGGTGGTCGAAATTTCCGGAGCCCTCCACTACGGCGTCTCTCATAGCCTTAGTCACTTTGGGACGTTAAACCCCATAAACCAACCAACCAACCAACCAATCAACCAACCAACCAACCAACCAACCAAGTTATGCTATTTCCAGAAGAAATTAAAAACTTCTCCTTCTAGCATGAATCGGGAGCCATACCGCTTTTTCAACCGGCCCTATAATGCGCCTCTGCAGTGTGTGATC
Organism: Amblyomma mixtum; assembly: GCF_055824585.1. Taxonomy (NCBI): domain Eukaryota; kingdom Metazoa; phylum Arthropoda; class Arachnida; order Ixodida; family Ixodidae; genus Amblyomma; species Amblyomma mixtum. The sequence continues at coordinate 16,206,759 of NC_143018.1, read as the reverse complement.
CTGCCATGTGAAACAAACGGCGAACAATGCTGTCACAGCCGAAGCTGCAGCCGCTCTAGTTGTGCCTTAATATCGCGAGGTTAAAGATCTTGCTCATGTATGCCCCATCAAAGGAGGGTTCCCGTGTGAATCATACTTATGGTCTCCACCTCACCGCTCATGAAACCTGAACTATAGGAATGTAAAGCGGAAATATTTTGGAAATCTATACAATTTCAATTGTTGTTTCTCTTACGCAATAGAACAATAGAGCCGCCTACCTGCTTTTAAAGTTGGGTGCATTGACGCCAACACTTTCAAGCGTTCTTTGCTTCCTTATTTTTTTTTATTTCCTTCCGCCTAGACCGTATGCTGCCTTTAAGAATTTAGAAATAAGTAATAAAATAAAATTATTCAAGTCTCATATTCCGCTGTGTCGAGTTGATAGATATTCGATGAAATCTTGCTGCACGTACACCGGTGAACGCGGGATTTCAACAAGTGTCCGCGAATAAAGTGGCACCTTTGTTTGTTGGTAAGAAAAGTACGCCAATATTTTTTTATACTCACACGAAATATGAACAAAACTCTATTTTTAATTTTTAATTTTTCCTTTCATTATAAGGGGTAGATGAGGGAAGAGTTTGGATTCTTTGAAGGAGCCCTCAACTCCAGTCTAAAATCCTCAAGACAGTTGTAAAAAATGGCGCTTCTACCTATCGGTTCAGTCAAAATACAGTTGAGTAAAAGGGGGGACGTTTATCTAGATGAAAACATACTGCTGAACCAAAGCACCAAGACGTTATACAACACTAGCTTTTCTGCATAGAGTTCACATAACCTACAACACAATCACAATGTAATCGCAATACGTAGTCACCAAATAAATAAAGCTGGAAAATTCGTCGAACTCGCCCAGCATATGTGAGGAAATCACAGGTGCAATGACTGGAAGTTGAATATTGATACTTCTAGATATTTTTAGTGTTCTAATTGAATCTCCTTGCGGAATAATTAAAATAATTATATGAATATAAATTATTATACGATTTAGGTACCCTGTATCTTAATGTGTGTTTATCGTAACTAGGCCGAAATTAGGCACTAACATTCGTGTATGTCCAACTGGTACGATGTGGAAGAATACTTAAGAGGGGTGGTGTATAGTCTGTTTTCGCGAATATGTTAAAACAATCGAAACAAATACATTCAATCTGTCTTGAGGATGAATAGAGTCAATGTTCGTCGGCTTTTTTCAAGCTGGACGGGATGCTGATGCACGGAGAGCTGTCGGCCATCAGGCTGGAGGCGGCATGGTGCATCCTCGTCCCCGCCGCCCTGGCCGTGAGCTTCGGTCGGATGACTGGTCGGACCTCTGCAGACAGTTCCTCCTCCTCCGCAGGTGAGCATGGCTACGAGCCTGGTGTCCGGCTGCAGCTCCTTCCGCCTGGGCCCCATCCAGTTCCCGGTGCACGTGTGCTACGTCGGCTGGAGCCTCGTCATCGTCGCAGCCCTGCAGGTTCCTCTGTGGGCGGTGCTCGAGGCCATCTGGAGCCAGGCTGTACGTTATCCGCCTCACTGACTTCATTTCGGCCGGCACGCCCTTAGAAAAATTTTATGCAGTCCATAGACTGTCCATAGACTTCTGTCTACAAAGTCCATAGACTCTCTATAGACAAATCCTAAAGAAGTCTATAAACAATACAACTGTTACAGACAGTCTAAAGACAATCTGTAGATTTATGGCCATGTACTTTTAGTATACTTTTGTTTATAGACAGTCTATACGAATGCACAAAAAAATATCTATAGGAAGGCAATATAGTCTATAAGAAGTCTCTAGACTGTCTATAGACCATTTTTATAAGGGCGAAGCACCGGTCGAGTCTTCTCATCCTTTTAGAGCGCAGCTCATTAAACGCCCGTTCCTGCGCTCCGCGTCGTAGTCGGCGTCGGCGTAGTCTTCGGCGTAGTCTTCGGCGTAGTCTTCGGTGTAGTCTTCGGCATTGTCGGCGTAGCCGGTTGTCTAAGTACCAGAGCGAAACGCCACGTGGAAGGTGGCTGCCACGGGTAAGATCCCGGAGGGTGGCTTCCAGCCCAACGCACCAACTGCTAGCGGTGGCGGGTGGCGTGTGAAGAGCTGTGCTCAAATTTCGCATTATCCACTACCGTAATTGTCTGTCAATGTTTTTTCAGTGATTTCAATAGACGTCTTATTGTGCACAGTGCGCTTAGATGCGGAAGTCTCTACCTGCACATATTTTGGTGCATTGCTTTCTCGTAACTGCGAAGAAGGATGTAGAGACTATTATTATTAATAATTTAGAGATTGCTCAGAAGCAAATTTTTGGTTTACCAGTTAAGTCACAATAGATTCCAAGGGAAGGTGTAATCAGATTAGTTGAGCTAGCGTAGCTGCCGCTGACCCTGAACAGAGGTATTCGGATATAATCACTAGAGGCGTTCATTCTGCATTGGACGTAATCCGGCTTTGCGATAATGGCTATCCGTCTATCAGCCAGGGGTCTCTCTTCCCATCAGACAAGTACCACTCACCATTCAAGACACACCCGGACCTGGAAGCATGGGAAGAGGGGGCACCTCAAGATACCGCTAGAGTTGTAGGTGGTCAAGCTCCGGAATTGTTGAAATTAATTACGCTTTTTCTCTCTGTGTATGCCTCCTGCACACTCTTCGGGCGTGCTGACATGTTCTTCCTATACTCTCTTTTTACCACCTTAGAAACTAGACCGGTGCCTGGTTCCCGCCTCCACAGTCGAACTGGGCCTAGAGGCCATGTCTAGCTCGGAACCCCAGCAGCCGATGGTCCCCGCACACCACAGCGTTTGACCTCTACTGCGTATACAAATGTGCACGGCGGAGGCGTACTGGAAAGGGCTGCAGACATTGGGGGTAATTGAGAGAACAACTTTATTTCTTCAGTGTGGACGCTGATCGTGTAATCTTTTTATGTTCCCAAAGTGTTTTTATCACGCGTGATGACAACGCCGTCTCTCTTGAAAGATACCAAGGACGCCAGGATCACGGCTTTCGGTGGCGTCTCACAAGCTGCTGAAAAATGCTGTGCGCATGGACCTTCCGAGAACTGGCGGCTTAAAGTGCGCAAACTGAAGCCAGAACTTTTTGAACTCACGGAAATGTAGACAGCGCGTGGTCACGCCGTCTCGGCATGCCTACACTTAACCTGCTGATTATTATGATGGTCACGGTGTAACACCTCAGTGCAGCTGCGAAGGATGCGTGCAGCGGGGAGGCAGATAAAACCTGCCGAGTAATTTTGTATCGCTCTTTTGGAGTCGCTGAGGACTGTGCGCGTACGTGGGTCAGCGATGGCCAGCGCGATGGCGGTTTCTTCTGCCGCTGTCGGAGAGTGAGCTACTACTGTGGCGGCGGTGACGAGAGTAGATTGTGGCGTGGTTGCACAAGCCACGTATGTGTTTGCACTTTGCCGTGCAGCATCTACGTATATTGCGCGTTCGTCGGCAAGGACTCGAACCCGACCGCGGCGGCCGCGTTTCGATGGAGGTGATACGTAAAGGCGCGCGTGTGCTGTGCAATGCCAGTGCGTGTTAAAGATCCCCAGGTGCTCGAAATTATTCCGGAGCCCTCCACTATGGTACCTCTTTCTGTCTCTCTTCTTTCGCTCCCACCTTCCTTCCCTTACGGCGCAGTTCGGGTGTTCACTGAGATGTGAGGCACTTGCTGCGATTTCCTTTCCTCAAAAACAAATTTTCAGTTTTCAAAAACCAATTTCTAACTCAGAAGCCTATTTTTAATATTTTCATATCATCTTAGGTTAAACGCCCGGCATGGCCTCTCCACCTGTATATACCTCTTGCGAAAGAGCATGCGCTGAGGGAGAGAGGGGTGATAGAGAGAGAAACGAAGGAAAAGGAGAAAAGATACTGAGTAGGCTCCAGCCTCCCCCCCCTCACCCCCCCCCCCCCCTTCCGGCAGATTGAAAACTCGGCGCCTATGGCAAGCGGAGAGACCCTGCAAATCGAATATTGCATTTCACTAACCGTGAGGATATACTATGCAACGGCACACACATTGAACACTGTATAAGGACACAAAATAGGATCCCCACTGCGGCCGCCGCATTTCCATGGAAGTGAAATGCGTAAACTCGTGTGTGCATGCGATGTCAGCGCATGTGCGCTTTTCAATTGGTCGTGACGTCACAGTGCACGAACTTCAAACGGGGCCAATTGTACTTTGGCTAATAACCATGCAACCAATTAAAGGGATATTATAGTGATGCTCCAAGTAAATAAATAAATAAAAACGAGCAGAAATTGGTCGATTTGGGGAATCGAACCAGGGTCTCCGGCGTGCTAGACAAGCATGCTAACCACTCCACCATACCAGCTTTTTTTTCTTTATTGCATGGAAGAATTTCCGTAAAAAGGAGGAAAACTTCAATCAAACTTGTTCGCGTCTCAAGTTACCGGGCTGCTTAATACGAGCCCGCCATAGCCCTAACTCAACACTGCATCCCCATCAAAATATCAAAATTCAGGGAGGCACACACATGCATCTAGGCACGGCAGCCAGCTTGGAGGTTCTTCGCGTGCAGCATATACACTCCTCACCAAAGCACACTGTTCACGAAACACAGATTTGGACGATCTTGGTGGCCCGGCATGTCTGTCCATCGTACCATACCAGCTCGATGGTTTGGAATGAACAAAGGCGCGTCTTCTTCTTCTTCACCATATGAAAATGGCACATACCCACGCGGGGGGGTACGGTGTCTTCTTTCACTCCCATCTTCCTTCCTTCCAGTTACGGCGAAATTCAGGTGTCCACCGAGATATGCGAAACAGATACATCTTTCCTCAAAAAAAACCAATTTACCGACGAGCAAGGCGTACAGCCGAACGGGCGCTGGCGTTCAGTAGAGAGACTGGCAGCTTGGCGGAATGATCACGTGACCAAATATGGCGGCGCCCATGCTCCCGCGCTGTAAAGCGTCTATAAATGCGCGCTTGCCTTGGCGTAAATACATATCTGTGGCATTCGGCTCGCAGCCTTCGGGCTGCGGCCGTGTATCTGTTTTAAGCATGAAATGCTTTTAGACCCCGTTGTCGGCAGTGTGGTGACGTCACGCCGAGACCTAGAGCCATCATCCGGGCACTGAAATCCACTCATTCGGGCACTGAAATCCACTCATCCGGGCACTGAATTCCCGTCATCCGGGCACTGAAATCCACTCATCCGGGCACTGAATTCCAGTCATCCAGGCACTGAAATCCACTCATCCGGGCACTGAATTCCAGTCATCCGGGCTCTGAAACGAGAACATCCGGGCACCGTACGAGACTCAACGAGATTTAACGAGACTCTCTAAGCCCTCCTACGCGACCGGCATGCAAGCACCGGTTGGTCTCCAAACGAGACAAAAAATAACTGCTGCCAGTGCCTTCTCAATGTTTATCAGGATATCAGTGGAGCTGTGGGTTTGATAATGCACAGAATTATAATTTCCGATTTCTAATAAGGCGTGCAAAAAGCACATAAATGCCACGTTACACTTCGTTGTCATACGTGATCCGGGGGAGAAGCGCTGCGTTCAAAGGGCAAGGCATCGCGCCGAACGGGTGGTGGCGTTCCTCCCTTCCTTTACGGTGCGGTTCGGGTGTCCACCGAGATGGCAGAGAATTACTGCGCCATTTCCTTTCCTCAAAAAACCTTGCGTTCAAACGGCAAGGCATCGCGCTGAACGGGTGGTGGCGTTCCTCCCTTCCTGTACGGTGCGGTTCGGGTGTCCACCGAGATGACATTAGGCCCGTAAATATTTCATGCTTACTCTACTCTCGTTTACGGGAGAGGCAGAGATTTTAAGCATGAAATGCTTTTAGCTCCCGTTGTCGGCAGTGTGGTGACGTCACGCCGAGACCCATCATCCGGGCACTGAAACCCACTCATCCGGGCACTAAAATCCACTCATCCGGGCACTAAAATCCACTCATCCGGGCACTGATTTCCAGTCATCCGGGCACTGAAATCCACTCATCCGGGCACTGAATTCCAGTCATCCGGGCTCTGAAACGAGAACATCCGGGCACCGTACGAGACTTAACGAGATTTAACGAGACTCTCTAAGCCCTCCTACGCGACCGGCATGCAAGCGCCGGTTGGTCCCCAAACGAGACAAAAAATAACTGCTGCCAGTGCCTTCTCAATGTTTATCAAGGTATCAGTGGAGCTGTGGGTTTGATAATGCACGGAATTATAATTTCCGATTTCTAATAACGCGTGCAAAAAGCACATAAATGCCACGTTACACTTCGTTGTCATACGTGATCTCTTAGGGGCTTCGCGCATCGAAGCAAAGCCGCGCAGGCGCACAGGGGCCCGGGGGAGAAGCGCTGCGTTCAAAGGGCAAGGCATCGCGCCGAACGGGTGGTGACGTTCCTCCCTTCCTTTACGGTGCGGTTCGGGTGTCCACCGAGATGGCAGAGAATTACTGCGCCATTTCTTTTCCTCAAAAAACCTTGCGTTCAAATGGCAAGGCATCGCGCTGAACGGGTGGTGGCGTTCCTCCCTTCCTGTACGGTGCGGTTCGGGTGTCCACCGAGATGACATTAGGCCCGTAAACATTTCATGCTTACTCTACTCTCGGTTACGGGAGAGGCAGAGATTTTTTAAGCATGAAATGCTTTTAGCCCCCGTTGTCGGCAGTGTGGTGACGTCACGCCGAGACCGAGAGCCATCATCCGGGCACTGAAATCCACTCATCCGGGCACTGAAATCCAGTCATCCGGGCACTGAAATCCAGTCATCCGGGTACTGAAATCCAGTCATCCGGGTACTGAAATCCAGTCATCCGGGCACTGAATTCCAGTCATCCGGGCACTGAAATCCACTCATCCGGGCACTGAATTCCAGTCATCCGGGCTCTGAAACGAGAACATCCGGGCACCGTACGAGACTTAACGAGATTTAACGAGACTCCTACGCGACCGGCATGCAAGCGCCGGTTGGTCTCCAAACGAGACAAAAAATAACTACTGCCAGTGCCTTCTCAATGTTTATCAAGATATCAGTGGAGCTGTGGGTTTGATAATGCACAGAATTATAATTTCCGATTTCTAATAACGCGTGCAAAAAGCACATAAATGCCACGTTACACTTCGTTGTCATACGTGATCTCTTAGGGGCTTCGCGCATCGAAGCAAAGCCGCGCAGGCGCACAGGGGCCCGGGGGAGAAGCGCTGCGTTCAAAGGGCAAGGCATCGCGCCGAACGGGTGGTGGCGTTCCTCCCTTCCTTTACGGTGCGGTTCGGGTGTCCACCGAGATGGCACAGAATTACTGCGCCATTTCCTTTCCTCAAAAAACCTTGCGGTCAAATGGCAAGGCATCGCGCTGAACGGGTGGTGGCGTTCCTCCCTTCGTGTACGGTGCGGTTCGGGTGTCCACCGAGATGACATTAGGCCCGTAAACATTTCATGCTTACTCTACTCTCGTTTACGGGAGAGGCAGAGATTTTTTTAAGCATGAAATGCTTTTAGCTCCCGTTGTCGGCAGTGTGGTGACGTCACGCCGAGACCCATCATCCGGGCACTGAAACCCACTCATCCGGGCACTAAAATCCACTCATCCGGGCACTAAAATCCACTCATCCGGGCACTAAAATCCACTCATCCGGGCACTGATTTCCAGTCATCCGGGCACTGAAATCCACTCATCCGGGCACTGAATTCCAGTCATCCGGGCTCTGAAACGAGAACATCCGGGCACCGTACGAGACTTAACGAGATTTAACGAGACTCTCTAAGCCCTCCTACGCGACCGGCATGCAAGCGCCGGTTGGTCTCCAAACGAGACAAAAAATAACTGCTGCCAGTGCCTTCTCAATGTTTATCAAGGTATCAGTGGAGCTGTGGGTTTGATAATGCACGGAATTATAATTTCCGATTTCTAATAACGCGTGCAAAAAGCACATAAATGCCACGTTACACTTCGTTGTCATACGTGATCTCTTAGGGGCTTCGCGCATCGAAGCAAAGCCGCGCAGGCGCACAGGGGCCCGGGGGAGAAGCGCTGCGTTCAAAGGTCAAGGCATCGCGCCGAACGGGTGGTGACGTTCCTCCCTTCCTTTACGGTGCGGTTCGGGTGTCCACCGAGATGGCAGAGAATTACTGCGCCATTTCTTTTCCTCAAAAAACCTTGCGTTCAAATGGCAAGGCATCGCGCTGAACGGGTGGTGGCGTTCCTCCCTTCCTGTACGGTGCGGTTCGGGTGTCCACCGAGATGACATTAGGCCCGTAAACATTTCATGCTTACTCTGCTCTCGGTTACGGGAGAGGCAGAGATTTTTCAGCCAGCGTCCGTTCCGGCGGACGCGGTTGTTGCGACGCGCGTCTTTACTCTCTCTTTTACTCTGTCCTCTTCTCTTTTCGCGCACTTGCGCGGGACATCACGCTTGCCGCGTGGAATTCCGGCCAATTTTGCAATTCCCGTTTACAATCCTTGGACCCAGACCTGAAGCTCCGGCTACCATCAGGCCTACCACGACGAGAAGAAACTTTGCTGTGTCGCCTCTGGCTTGGTGTAGCGTTCACCAATCACTACTCATTCTTAATCGGTATGGCTGATAGTCCTGCATGTTCCATCTGCGGGCAAGACGAGACCATAACCCACATTCTTTGTGACTGCCCTGCCTACACCACCGAAAGGCAGTCTCTCAGCCGTGCGCTGGAGCGCCTAGATACACGCCCTTTCACGGAAATGAAGATTCTCGGCCCCTGGCCGCGGCGGTCGTCGGCGGAGAAGGCCTGCAAGGCACTGCTCCGCTTCTTGAGAACTTCTGGCCTGCACGATAGGCTGTGACTTTAACGAACAGTGACGTTTTATAGTGACTTCAATTTTCTGTTACTCTCCTTTCTCTTTCTTTTTTTTTATCCCCTCACCCCCTTCCCCCCGTGTAGGGTAGCAAACCGATTATTATTTCGGTTAACCTCCCTGCCTTTCCTCTTCTATATCCTCCTCCTCCCCTTATCTTTGAACTCTCTTCTATCTGCACGTGACAGCGGTGGTGGCTCGGCAGGAGCCAGTTGGCAGGCCCGTGCAATTTTCCTTTTCATCCTTCTCTCAGTCGCAACCAACCAACCAACCAACCGTGAATGCTTATTCAATTTGCGGCGGAGAGGCTACGGCCGCTTATCTGTTTTTTTTTTCAGCCAGCGTCCGCTTCGTTGGACGCGGTTGTTGCAACGCGCGTCTTTTCTCTAATTCACTTTTTCTTATCTTTTCTCTCTCTTCTATCTGCACGTGGCAGCGGTGGTGGCTCGGCTTGAGCCAGTCGGCAGGCCCGTGCAATTTCCTCTTCTTCCTTCTCTCAGTCGCAACAACAACACAACAATGCTTTGCTATGCAGTCCTCTAAGGAGAAATGGCAGTGACAGGAAGAAGCGAGAGAGCGACAACGTGTACAAGAGACGCAAGAACAGCGTGAAGAACGTCTTGCAAAGCGTCGTGTCGGCGCAACGTTCTACCTCGCAGAGTGGTTCCACGTAATCGGTCACCGATGAATCTCAACACCTGACTGCTCAGGAACGCTGCAATGCTACCATGCGAAGGCAGCGCGCCGAAGAATCGCCAGAAGAACGCGCGCACCATTGCTAACACAATTTACCCGGTTTAACCAGAACTAAACCACTGCCAATTTTTCCGCACATGCAGTAAATGCACCTTGATGTCAAAAAAGGTTTACCCATAACTGCTGCTGGTACTCATACTTCAACCGGAAAAGGAATCCTTATTTCTTCCGTGCTACTACTCCCGCTTGACGTAAATAAATTGGTAATTTGGTTTTTGAGGAAAGGAAATGGCGCAGTATTTGTCTCATGTCAGTGGACACCTGAACCGCGCCGTAAGGAAAGGGAGGAAGGTGGGCGTGAAAGAAGAAAGAGAGAAAGAAGTCCCGCTTGGCGTTCTAAGTAGGTTTTGAGACGCGCCTCAGCATCGGGAAGAGCGGACGTGTCTCACGTCGGCTCCGCCGAATTTATATCAATGATCCTATCTCGAAATATTTGCCGAAGCGCGACACCACCGTCTGGCTACGCTTCCAGAACAACGAGGAGGCCATCCACCCTTGTTCAGGTGGGACCGTTTTCTCAAGTCCTACGAGAATTTGAAGTTAAACGGATCGTGCGAGTAGCTAAGCCTTACAGTTAGGCCTCGACTCAGCTGCCCGCAGCGGCTCCGCGGGCAAACTCTGCCGCAAACCATGACAACCCTGACGCGATACGGCCCGGAGGGGATGTAGATCGTCACCATGCCACAGGCGAAAGCGCGTTTTCGAGAAGGTTACGGAAGCGATTAGAACGCGCAGCAGCCCATGACAACCGTTCGGCACGGCAGAAACGTTAAACGCCAGATGGCCGCGTCACCGCGGCAGGGGATACGCAGCTGCAGCGGACGCCCTGCACCCAAGTCAAGTGTTGGAAGCCTCCTCCGCAGCCGCGTCTGGACAAGCAAGATGCAGCGATCATAATCGAGCCAAAAGGAACGCTGGATCTCAGCAAATTCAGGGGAAGCAACGCGGTCGGAAACACCTTGCAGATGGCAGCTGGCGTGGACAATGGCTCAGCCGAGCTCACCGTTTGGCCCATATGGGAACAGAACATCGTCGTCGGGGTGCGCGACGCCCAAATAATGAGAGAGGGAGAGAAAAACTTTACTGTAAGAGGCATTCGGGGCACGCCCCAGGGTCCCCGCACGACCCCACTGCACTTAAGTGTTTATGTTCCTAAGGCCCATAACACTGGCAGCCCGGCCGGTGACGATGGCCTGCACGGCCGGGTCCTCCGAGCGCAGCAGGGTCTCCCATTCCTCCCAGGTCTTGAGGTTCTCTAGGTCTCGCGAGGGAGGGTCCGAGGGCAGAGGGCAGAGGGAAAGGATGTGGAGGGAAGAGGATACGGGTTCTGGGCATAGGGCGCAAGCAGGAGTGGGGAAGGAGGGATGATAGTGGGCTAAAGTAAGGGGTGAGGGGAGTGTGTGTATGTAGTCAGAGCCAGAGTGTTGCGTGTTTGTTATCTAGGGAGTGGTGGGGCGGGGTTGGAGCTGGCGTGAGGCTCTGTATACCTGCGTCAGCTCGCTGAATGAGTGCATGCGCTAATTCGTGAATCCCCGATCCGAGGCCACCCGAGCCCACCCGAGCCTGGCTTAAAGAACCTCGGGCTGAAAGGTTGGCGGCCTCGTTTCCGGGATTCCTGGAGTGCGCAGGCACCCATATCAGCTCCACTTGGCGGGGTGGGGGTGCATCGGACGAGTCCAGTATGCCAAAAGCAGGGACATGGACTCGGTTTCGAGCAAAATTTAGAATCGCTGTTTTAGAGTCACTTAAAATGTACCGGGCTTCCATGCGTGTGATAGCAAGTTCAATGGCGGCTTCCTCTGCAGCCTCTGGGGAGGTGTCTGGAGGGAGAGGTAGTGTGAGGAGGGTGGATGAAGAGGAGTCCACCACAGCTGTTGTCGCTTCATCACCCGTGCAGGCAGCGTCCACACATACGGCGTGGGACGGGTGCATATTCCTCGGGAGCGGCTTGATGAGGAGCTCCCGGTGAATTGGTCGTGGGATGGCGAGGAGGGTTGGATCGTTGGCCGGTATTCTTATTCCGAGGGTGTCCAGGATATACCGACCTGTGGCGGTTTGTGTGAGCCTGATGTATTGGGCCTGTCGGTGGGCCTCCACCGGTTCCCCGATCGGGTTGTAGAGGCCCAGGCCTAGTAATCTGTCTGTGGGCGTGTTGAGGGGAAGATGAAGTGCTACCTTGAATGCTTTGCGAATCAAAGCATCCAAAGCGTTCATATCGTGTTTGGATAGTTTTAGGTATGGGGTAGTGTGCTGCACAGGACTGAGGACAAAGGCACGAATGAGGCGACATAGGTCGCGCTCCTTCATGCCTCTGTGATGTCCCGAAACCCTTCGGATGAGGTGCGATATCGAGCCTACAACCTGATTGAGTTTCTTGGGGGTGGTGGTGTTTTTTCTATCGTTCTGGATGTGCAGGCCCAATACACGGATGGTGTCAACCTCAGGTACCGGGCCACCATTCAGTTCAATGGCAATGGGGGAGCGGGAAGAGCGGCGGTTCTTAGGCCGGATGAGAAGCAGTTCGGACTTCTCTGGGGAGCAAGACAGTCCGATGGTCCATGCGTAATTTTGGGTCAGGGTGGCTGCTTCCTGTAAGGTGTTCTCTATGCCGCCGTCACTGCCGTGGGTGGTCCACAGGGTGATATCGTCGGCATAAAGAGTGTGCTTCAGGTGGGGAATATTTGCCAATTTTCGGGCGAGGGGGATGAGGGTAATGTTAAACAGAAAGGGTAAAGGACGGGCCCTTGAGGGGTGCCGATACTCTGAAGCGTATAGGAGGGGAAGACAGAGGGCCGAAGGGTATCTCAGCCGTGCGGCCGGTGAGGAATGCTTGAATGTAGGCGTTCGTTCGCACACCCACATTCAATGGGGATAGGGCAGTCATGACCGCCTGATGTTAAATGCGATCAAAAGCTTTGGAGAGATCCAAAGCTAAGACTGCCTTAGTGTGACCTGGAAGAAGCGGGTCGAAAATGTCGTGTGTGAGTTGCAGCATGGCGTCCCGTGCAGATGGGGGCGAAATCCCACCATGCTATGCGGGTAAAGATTATTGTCCGCCATGTGACTTGAGTCTCGCTAACACAAGAAGCTCGAGGAGCTTCCCGAGGCATGAGGTTAGCGAAATCGGGCGAAGGTTTTGGAGTGTGAGTGGTTTGTTTGGTTTGGGCATGAATGTTACCTTCGCGTGGCACCAGGACTGCGGTAGGTCACCCTCCCTCGAGCACTGGTTGAAGTATTTCGCAATGTGGGTGATCGATTGGTCGTCCAGATTACGGAGCATGAAATTTGTGATTTGGTCTGCACCAGGTGCGGAGTTAGCGCGGAGAATCAGGAGGGCCGCTCTGACTTCTGTCTCCGTGATGTCGGTGTCGAGTGTGAGATTTGCTTGGCCTGTGTAGTGGGGTAGAGGTGTGCATGGTTTGAAGTGTGTCTAGAAGGGTGTCGGGATCGTCAGTGTGTTCGTGTGTGAGGCGTGTCACGTGGTCTTGTGTGATTTGGTGCGTGTGGGGTCAATGGGGTGTCGGAGGATATGCCATGCGCGTTTGCTGGACAGGCTTCCGGCGATGCCGTCACATATCTGTTCCCAGTTGGATCGGCAGAGTTCCTCAGAGTGGTGTTGGGTTTGTGTCTGCAGCGCAGCCAGCCGCTTTTTAAGTGTCCTGTTATGTTTGTTGCTTTTCCAGCGTTCCAGGAGGCTGTGATAAGCCTCCTGGAGGTGGGCTAGGCGTGTGTCGAGGGTAGGGGTTTCGGTTGTAGTTTCAATGTGTCGCGTGTTGTGGTGAACGTCATGCTTGAGTGATTGCACCCATGCGTCGACGTCTGCTATGGGAGTGTCCGGGAGGTCGGTGCGTGCAGCGCGAAGGCATTCCCAGTTAAGGAGGTTGTGTTGTATTTTGCGTGACAGGGTGGTTTGTATGGGACAGTGATCTGTATAATGTAATGATCACTGCCGAGTGTATGTTGTGTTATGTTCCAGGTAACACCGCGGATGTTGCGGCTCAGAGTCAAGTGCGGACTGGAGTCCATGCTGACACTGTTGCCTATCCGCGTAGGTGTCTGAAACGTGTTGTGCTCAGTGAGTTCGAGGTTATGCAGGAGCAGCCACAGCCTGCGACCTCGATGTGTCGTGGTTGTGTATCCCCTGTCAGTATGCTGCAGCTGTTGAAGTCCCCACCAATGAGTAGGAGATGTTTCCCTGCTACACGGTGTAGCTTTCGCAGAAGTGATTCTAGCAAGGCCATCGGCTGGGACGGGGGGTGGTATATGTTTGCTATAAATATAGAAGGAAGTGAATGTGTGTGATGTATGATCACGCAGGGCGTCTCAGACGTGATGTGATGAGTTTTGTAGGTGAGGCTGCGGTGGATGTGTGTGGACACCCTGGGTGTGTGAGTGATATCTGAGTGTGTAGATGTGTAGCTGGGGATGGTTGCCCGGTGTGCAGTCTCCTGGAGAAGAGGTATGTGGGGCGTGGGTGTGATGTTGGGAAGAAGTTGCAGAGGTGCGCGCTTGGCCCGGAAGCCGCGGCAGTTCCAAGTTAAAATGGGGAGATAATTAATGCTCCAGCCCGCCATATTGGATAGTGGGGGGATTGATGAGGGCAGTAAGACGGGTGTCAATTGGTATGTGTTGCTCAGGAAAGGTGGTTTGTGCTTGCAGAGGTAGGATGGAGGCAGTGGAGGGGGTTTGAAGTTGGTTGAAGCGATGGGTAAGATTATGTTCCATGAGCTCCACCATCTTGGTAAGCATAGCGTCTATGCGCTGCTCAAGCTTTTCGGTGAGGGTGGCGGCAAGGTGATTGAATCTGGCCTCGAGGCGGGCGTCTAGCTCTTTTAGTTTGTGGTCAAATTTGGTTTCGAGTGCTGCTAATATAGCGTCTATTTCTGGGGTCACAGGAGTGGGTGTGGCGTCTGACGTGCGCTTCTGCTTTGCAGGAGGGGTGCTCGAAGTGTCTGTGGATGATGAGGTCGAGTTAATCACAGGGGGTGCGGGTTGAGGGGGCATAGAGGGGGCGTGGGTGCTTAGGAGAGAGGAAATGCAGCTTACCTCGTCACGCAAGGCCCTGAGTTCCTGGTCTCTCGGATCTTCTTGGGAGGACTGGGGTGTTGGGGGATGACGAGTGGCGTTGCTGGAAACGCGGTCTGCCCAGGTGAGACGCGAGAAGTTCTTACTGCCATTCTGTCGGGTTCTGGAAGATGGCCGGGAAGCCGTCGAGCTGCGTCCGTTGGCTGTGCTGGGTTGATCGCAGCGGGAAAGCCGCGATGTAGACGGAGGAGAGAGAACGTTCCTTGGCGACGCTAGTTTACGGCCCCGTGTCTTGAAGTTTCCAGTTCCTGTCATATGAGGGTCTCCGCAGAGAATGCAGCTGGGGGTGCATGAGGGCACATCTTCCTTGGGATGGGACTGCCTGCAGCGGCGGCACTTATGAAGTCTTGGGTGGACACACACATCCGCCCGGTGGCCTGGGACGCGGCAGTTCGTGCAGGCGTCTATATGCCCTCGGTACGGTGTGCATCGGTGGAGGGCTCCTCCATAAAGAACGGCGCGGGGGAATGAGATTAAAATAGAACGCGTGGCGCGATGAGCTGCGGTCCCGGTTCTGTGATTCTCTTCGTTCCCCCTCCGAGCTCAGTCACCTGGGTCGGCGCCTGCGGCTGCAAACAGCGGCGACAACAGTTCAAAATTATGCACGGACGTGTGGACTAGTGCTCTGAACTCAGTCTTCCGTCAACGCAAGAATCAGGACACCATCGACATCCGCGTTGACAACTCTCTCATCAAGGATGTTGAGATCCTCAAGATACTGGGTCTGTACATGAATAACTACGGCAACAACCTCCTCACCCTCCAAAAACAACGGCTCGTGAGAGGGCAAGTCACCAGGATGATCGCCAGGATAACAACGCGGAAATCAGGGATGCAAGCAGATACTCTGCGACTGGTGCAGGCTTTTGTCGTAAGCCGCGTCGTCTACGCAGAGCCCTACCTCCGCCTCAAGAAACGTGACATTAAAAACCTCGACGTCATAATCAGAACAGCCTACAAGAATGCCCTGGGCTTCCTCCTTGCGACATCGACGGACCAGCTCTTACGACTGGGTGTGCACAACACGATAGATGAGCTGATAGAGGCACACCTCACGGCGCAGGTGGTACGGCTCTCCACTACTCGGACTGGCCGACAAGTCCTCAGTGATTTAAACATCAATTGGCCCCGGCAGCTAGACACCAAAACCGACATCCCAGCCTCATGGAGAGGACAATTCAAGGCAGCTTCACTACCCAGGAATATGCACCCCGATTTTCACCACTCAAGACGACAAACACAAGCCGAAGCCATGAAAAGACACTACGGCGGGCGCGCGGGCGTATTCTACGTCGATGCTGCGGGACCCGAGCAGGGAATGACGGCCGTCGCGGTAGTGCACCGAAATAAAACAACGGAAGGCCCACCGACAGGCACTATACATACGTCTCACGAAAACCACCACCGGCAGGCACATCCTACACACCCTCGGTGTCCGCCTACCAGCCACGGATCCTACACAGCTCCAGGTCCCCCGCCACATTCACTGCGAATTACTTATTCAACCTCTCCCCAAAACCTCCCCCCCTTCACACCCCCCTACCACGAACCCCGCCGCAGAGCTCGCGCACGGGCACTCCACAAACACTATGGCACGGAACCGTATGCCGTTTGGGTGGATGCCGCATGCATGGGCGAGGACGCGGTTGTAGCCATCAGGAACCCCTCCCTCCAACTGATTGCCACCCTTCACATATCCCCCGCTGCCACTTCCGAGGAGGCCGAAGAGGCCGCCATTGCCCTGGCCATCACACGCACGGAGGCTCGATATATACTGTCAGATTCTAAAACTGCCATACTAGATTTTGCTCGTGGGAGAGCTCACGTCCCTGCATTTCGCATACTGGACTCCCTCGCCGCGCGCCCGCCCCGCCATGTGGAGCTGATATGGGTGCCTGCCCACTCCGGGAATCCCGGAAACGAGGCCGCCAACGCCCGAGGTTCTCTCAACCGGGCACCGGCGACCTCCGACCTGGGGTTCTCGCGGGAGCGCATGCACTCATTCAGTGAAATGACGCAGGCCTGCAAAGCCGAGCGTCGGCTCTACCCTCCACTCCATCCCTCCCTCGACAATTATCATCAGACACTTTGGAGGCGGCTCCAAACACGTTGTTGTTGTTGCGACTGAGATAAGAATGAAAAGGAAATTGCACGGGCCTGCCAACTGGCTCAAGCCGAACCACCACCGCTGCCCCGTGCAGATAGAGGAGAGAGAAAAGATCAGAGGAAAGAAAAAGAAAAAAAATGGCTGAGGCTTAGCTAAGGTTAAGCCTAGTCAGATGCGAAGCATATTGATGGCTAGGCTTGGTAAAGTTCCTCGCTTTGTTCTTCAGTTGTTGTAGAACGTTGTCGCCGAGCCGCATATTGAGCACGCCGCTTAGCCAGACGTTCATCCCGCTCTTCATCGGTCTCTGTGGCACGCTGAAGCTTTCGCTTCTCGTTCAAATCAGCCCTGCTTCTAGGCGGCATCCCAACACCTGGCCGCCTCTAAGTGCCCGGAGAGCGAGGCAAGCTCAGCTTTATACCGCTGCTGTAGCGTCACGTGGTCAGCTGCAGCGCCTCTGATGTGGAGAGAGAGAGAGAGAGAAAACTTTATTTAGAAATGAATTCGGGGCACGCCCCAGGGTCCCCGCACGACCCCACTGCACTCAAGTGTTTATGTTCCTGAGGTCCATAACACTGGCAGCACGGCCGGTGGCGATGGTCTGCACGGCCGGGTCCTCCGAGCGCAGCAGGGTCTCCCAGTCCTCCCAGGTCTTGAGGTTCTCTAGGTCCCGCGGGGGAGGGTCCGCCGGGCAGAGGGAAAGGATGTGGAGGGAAGAAGCGAAGGGTTCTGGGCATAGGGCGCAAGCAGGAGTGGGGAAGGAGGGATGATAGTGGGTTAGGGTAAGGGGCGAGAGGAGAGTATGTGTTTGTAATCTGCGCCAGAGTGTTGCGTGTCTGTTATCTAGGGAGGGGTGGGGCGGGGGGTAGAGCTGGCGAGAGGCTCTGTATGCCTGGGTCAGCTCACTGAATGAGTGCATGCGATCCTTCGTGAATCCCCGATCCGAGGCCACCTGAGCCCGGTTTAAAGAACCTCGGGCTAAAAGGTTGGCGGCCTCGTTTCCGGGATTCCCGGAGTGCGCAGGCACCCATATCAGCTCCACTTGGCGGGGCGGGGGTGCATCGGGCGAGTCCAGTATGCCAAAAGCAGGGACATGAACTCGGCCTCGAGCGAAATTTAGAATCGCAGTTTTAGAGTCAGTTAAAATATACCGGGCTTCCGTGCGGGTTATAGCAAGTGCAATGGCGGCTTCCTCTGCAGCCTCTGGGGACGTATCTGGAGGGAGAGGTAGTGTGAGGAGGGTGGATGAAGAGGAGCCTCCACCGCCGCGGCCGACCGCGCGAGCCGGCAGCCCATCTCTCCTCTGCTGTGACGTCATGTTGTCACGTGGTCAGCCGCCGCGCCTCTGATGTGGAGCCTCCACCACCGCGGCCGACCGCGCGAGCCGGCAGCCCATCTCTCCTCTGCTGTGACGTCATGTTGTCACGTGGTGTCACGTGGTCACGCTAAAGGTCAATGGTAGCTCCACCGCCGCGCTCGACGGGCTGTAGTGTAGCTCTAGTAATATGCTTCGCATAAAAAGACGCGCGTCGCAGCAACAACCGCGTCCTCCGGAGCGGACGCTGGCTGAAAAAACAGATAAGCGGCCGTAGCCGCTCTTCGTCACCTCCCCCTCAAACACGCACTTTACCCTCCCCTTATATATATGCTCGCGCTATCACCAAGTCTACACAAACCCCTCCTGTACCCTCTGCCACCACCCCAAAGCCACTCTCGACCATATCATTTTCCTCTGCCCAGCGGATCCTCCCCCGCGGGGCCTGGAGCACCTTACCACTTGGGAGGCTTGGGAGACCCTACTGCGTTGAGGACCCGGCCAAGCAAGCCATCGCCGTAGGCCGGACTGCCAGCGTCATGAGCCTCCGGGACATGAACGTTTGAGTGCAGTCGGGCCGTGCGGGGGCCCACGGACCTGTGTCCCAAACTCCCGTGTTGCAAGTGAAGTTTTCAGCACCATCGGACTAGTAGCCAGGACATACTGGCTGCGGAAGTGGTGATTGCTCTAGCTGCAACACACACTAGCTCGGAATACCTTCTTACAGATTCACACACAGCGTATCGCAGTTACCTTAGGGGCAGGGTCGCACCTCTAGCAGCTAAAATCCTGCAAGACCAACCCACACAAAAAATTAGGCAGTGGCTTAGCTCTGGTTAAGCCTGGATATACAAGCGAAAAGCTGCAGTTGTGCTTGGTTTGACGTCATGGCTGTCGCAGTTGGCGCACAATGCACTGGGAGCACCACGATAACGGTGGAGGCGTTCGGTCGTCCACACACTGCCTGTACGGAGGCGGGGGAGGAGACGCGCGTATAGTGAATACGGTGCTGTCTTAGGAGGTTGCTCTACGGTGCTGTCTTAGAAGGTTGCTTTAGAGACATGTACTGTGGTGTACATTCCTTTCGGGTGTACACCAAGATATGAGAGACAGGCATTTCCTTTCCTTAAAACCAATTTCCCTTAAGACCCTTACGGCGCGGTTCGGGTATCCGCCGAGATATGAGAGAGCAGGCTTCGTTTCCTTTCCTTAAAACCAAGTTTCTTTTCATTTTCCTTCCCTTACGGCGCGGTTCGGGTGTCCACCGAGATAGAGAGCTTCCTGGCGCACTGTTTGTCTTTTATTTATTTTTTTTATTTGTGCCGGGTGTGACGTCACTCGGTTTCACGCATGCGCAGCTGTGGCAAATCTTGGCTCTGACGGCTCACGCGAAGCGCGGCTGTGGTGCGGGTAGTGAAGCTTTTCGCTTCAAAACACTTAATATGGGTACTCGGTCATCAGGGCATCCCAGGGAACGAGAGCGCACATGCCCCAGCCCGAACATTTCTCCCCCGGGCACCCAGTACGGATGCCGTGGAACCTCCTACCCCACTACTAACTTACAATGACATACTTCAGCACTTAAGATTATGCCGTCGGGTCTACCCTCCGCCAGCTAAGACACTAGACAGAGGGGCGGAACGACACCTCCAAACGCTACAGACCAACACTTACAACAACCCACGAAGACTACACGCAATAGACCCACAGTCATTTGACTCACAATGCAAATTCTGCTGGGAGAAGGCGGGTCTGTACCATACGGTACGGGCCTGTCAACGAAATCAGGCGATCACTACTAATAGCCAGCCAACGCAGGAGGGGTGGGAGGAAGCTCTGACCAGCTCGGAAGAAACGAGTCAAAAGCAACTCATCGAAAGAGCCCGGACAGCAGCCTACGCCAATGGGGTTCCGGACTGAGTTCTCAAACCGCCGCTACAACCTCCTAACCTATTTCATTAAAATATTTTCACCACCTTGTTGACAAAGAATGACCTCTCTTCGCAGCTGTAGCTCGACTGCCCTTGCCGGCTTATTGAAGCGACGTGGCTCTGTGGGCCTTCACCCTTCTCCTCAGGTCCCTCAGGCATCTTCGTTCCGCTCTAGGCTTTGTTTTCCCCTTCCTCGTACATCCCCTACAACACACTCCGTCCACGTATTATAATATTGCGTCGTTCCTCTTGTCAGTATCCTTTTCTTCTTCTCCCTGCCCTCTTCTCTTCGTGTCTCTAAAGTTCTGAAAAAAAAAAAACAGCGCCACAGGTAAAGAGTATATTCAGTGTACTGCTGGAAAATAACTGAAATGAGCATTGTCCATGCTTGCTGCAGTTGAAGTTCGCGGTTTTTTTTTTTGTATATAGTGGGCCATTTCAATGTTATAGTCTGGGAAGAGCAGCGCATCGTTGATGCTTACCGCAACAATTTTAATAGCGCGCTCATCGCTTGCGACTTAACAAAGTAGCATTTTTAATTGTTAAGTAATGTTTATGCTTTTTAGAGGCTATGCGTTCTGTTATATTTCAATAAGTACTTATTTTTAATTTTTTAATTGTTAAGGTGTTCATTGATGTAAAATGACCAGTAGCGCCGTTGTCGCAGAGCGGCAAAGTTAGAAAGCCGCATTGGGCGCGCACGCTCGATGTGTTGTTGTTTTGTT
Organism: Amblyomma mixtum; assembly: GCF_055824585.1. NCBI lineage: Eukaryota > Metazoa > Arthropoda > Arachnida > Ixodida > Ixodidae > Amblyomma > Amblyomma mixtum. The sequence goes on along the minus strand of NC_143018.1, from coordinate 16,185,992 downwards.
TCGACAATGATTACAAATACACGGTTGGCTACCAGACTGCTTGGAACTGCGCCGGAGCGGTCTAAGTTGTTCAGCGTCACTCATCAGGCGCTCTGGTGGCTCGTGAAGCAATAAAAGAAAGACAAAGATGGGGCACGCCCATGTTCGTCGTGTGTTTTCGAACTCCATGACAGTAAACAAAATGGCCGCCAGTCGGTTGTGAACAGCGTGAATAAGCGCATGTGCAGCTCTGACGGGACTTCTGCCGAGGCCTAGAAATAAACGCCGCCCTCCGCCCATCTCAGTTACATTGTATTTTTTGCCGACATGAGTGCTTTACATGGCTGTGGACTGCAGTAAATTGCCGTTTCGCCGCTACCTACTGAACTTCGTACTTTTCGTTGCCGACTTCATTCAGACGAGTGTCCGCCACAGTAGCAAGATGCTCTACCTCGAAGACTACCTCGAAAGTGAGTAATTCAGGAGTTTTTACTGCTGCTAGTGTAAACATTCTTTGTTTTTGACCACCGAATTACTTGATTGTGTGAATGAAATGCGAGTGGCTGTCGTCGTTCCGAGCGCGCGCGCTCGTTCGATCTGCGCGACTGCAGTAGAGTCGTAGCAACTATGAACTCATGTTTTGTACTCATGTTTCTTTCTCTTCGTAGTGATCGAGCATCTCCCGCAGGAACTTCGAGACAGGTTCACAGAAATGCGTGAAATGGATCTACAAGTCCAGAGTAAGTTGTTTTTGAACTACCTGCACAACCATTCGAACGTCGGCTAGTATTGAGAGCTCACTTCAAAGTGCGTTGACGAGTTACGTCATAGCTGCATTAAAAAAATGTGCATCGTACTGTAGCAATAAAGTGTTTTCAAGTTAGAAACTTAACTTGAGTAAAGAATGGAAACCGGTGTGTGAGCTTAATGAAGTACTGCCCACCTCAGATGCATTAGATATCTCACGTGAACTGCAGTTATATTAGTATGGCTGTGCACATTAACTTGTTAATGCATATTTACCTGCGGATGCTAGGCACCTTGTTTTCAGGCAATTCCTGCAGTACATAGAGCACTTATCTCTGGCATGAAGTTTGAGCTCATTATTTCATTGAAGAAATTGTTCTTGTGTGAGTCGCGCGTAACTGGAATTTCATTACAGGGAGCAAATCTTGTAACATCCTTGCCAGGATGTAAAATTCATCATGGAATGAACTGCATTTACATGCAAGTTTTCCGCTGGCAGAGATTGCCTGATTTTTTAAGATGTGCGTTCATACATCAGGTGGTTTTTTGTTAAGTGGCACACTGAAATGAACATGATAGGCTTGTGTGACGAGCGAAGCCTGTTTCAAAAGTAACGTAAGCTCAGTGTTTGACTCTGCAAATCTTTTTTCGTTGTTGTTCTCTTTCAGATGCCATGGACAGCTTGGACGAGCGAGTAAAGCAATTCTTTGCGAACGCCCGAAAGATGAAGCCCGAGCAACGAGACATGGACTTCGACAAGATCCGAAAGGTGGCCTCTGCACCTCAGAGCAGTGCTATCTTGCAGCTCAGTGCATAAAAAGCTGCACCGTCGCATTGCTCTTTGAAAGGCTTTTCACATGAGAAGTGTGGTAGTACTTGCCTTGGTTCGTCTTCGCACTTTTTACGCTGCTTGTGCCTGACGGACGTGCTTGGTGTCGATGTGCAGTGGAGCACCGGTGTGCTTGTTGCATGTCCTTCTTGCAGGACTATTACAAGGCGCTTGAGGATGCAGATGAGAAAGTGCAAATAGCAAACCAGATTTACGACCTGGTAAGTTGGCAGCCTTTGTTTATAAAACTCTGCAAACGTGTACCCGCTTTGGATCATTTCCCATATTTGCATACATGCCATTCTGGAGTTGCAAAACGCTTGAAGTTTTTACATTGTAAAGACACTGACGAGAGCTACATCGGATTTTCGTTCTCTGTAAAATTTGGTTGACTGGCAAATGTCGTTTTATCTCTTCCACTCGATTCAAGATCGCGATGTTGATAGTGATGTCTAAAGCGTTATAGATACTGCAGTTGGTTGGTGGGGATGAATTGCGGGTAATGTGTAGCCTCAGAGATCCAGACACAAGAGTTCTTGGGGCCATTTCGGCTTGCTCGTGAAAACGGCTTTGGGAGTCAATACTTGTAGTTCACTTTCTGGCCTTTTCTGTCTCGCAAAGCTTTTTGCCGTTAAAAATAGAGGAATCAGTTTACTGAGTAATCAGTTTGCTTGTTTAAAGACTGGCTTCATTATTCTTTGCAGCACATTTGTGCCTGTGCATAAACTGTGCCAAGTTTTGCAGCTACTTGTTCCTGTGGTAGAGGAATCAGTAGGGCATAGTGCTCTGTCAAAGAAAGTCAACTCCGCTTTTATGTCTTTGTTTAGTCTGGTATACATCTGTTTTTCTCCTGGCAGACAACACAACTTGTGAGAGGTGGGAACCGAGCCAGACAAGCGACCCCCTAATACTTTGTTTCAGTGTTGTGTGACTGCAGAGCTGTGAATCTGCGCTTGCTGCACTATTGCGTGTTTTGATAGTTTTGTCTTCGTTGCACCAACCATCAGGTGGACCGTTACTTGCGGCGCCTGGACCAGGAGCTTCAGAAGTTCAAGATGGAGCTAGAGGCGGACAATGCGGGCATCACAGAAGTCCTCGAGAGGAGTAAGGGCACCAGTCCCACTTTCTTCATTTTTCTTCGTTTGTTTGTTTGCATGCTCCATTAATTCTCTTTTTTTTTTTTGTCTTGAAGCCGTAACGCACAGAAAACCATATTCCTACTGACACAGAGTTCACCTATGTATCAGGATGAAAAAGAAGCGTTCAGATTCTCTCACCATGTGTATCAGATTAAGACGCAATGCTGTGTGGTGCAAAAGGAATGAGATGTGGGAGTAGTGTACTAGTCAGGCTTCAATGAGGGCTTTAATGGTCTACCTGGGTGTCTGTAACGGCTTCAGTCCTTACTTGGTTCCCACGATGAAACCGCACATCTGACTACAATAAGTGCACACTAGACAATTGCTGTACAGATTTTATCGGTGGGTTTCGTATTGACTACACTTATGCTGTTAACTTTGTTCCACATCTCCATCTTTCATTCGGAACTCACACCTAGTAGCACAGGTGTTGAATAAAAAAAAATTGGCTCTGGTTTAACTACTGCTGAACCTGGTAGAGAGCGAAAGCTATGGGGTATGGTACAGGGCTTGGCATCCGTAAGGTTGAGTGGGTTCTGGACACTGGATAGGTAGCGTGCCCACCCTGCCACCTTGGCAGGTGACAGTTAATGGTTCATCGCGAGAGTTTGCTCCTCCAATGAACACTGCATCCTAGCATGTCTGCCCCTAATACATGCAGCCCTCTCTCTCACCACCCCACGTACCTTGAAGTGGGAGTCAGGGGTCCACTGACCCAGGGAGCCAGTTATGTGCACTTCCTTCCCTTAAAATCATCAGAGTCGCTGGCCTCTTAGCTGCATTTCTGCCACAGCATTGTCAATGCCAAGGCATGCAGTGCCTTCATCGGTTTTGTAGTTTTGTAGCTTAAAGCGCCACTAAGGTGTCTACTGTCCCAGGGGGCCAGTTAGGCACCTTTCCTTTGCTTTGGAAGCTCCTGCTCTTCATTGTTTTCAAAGGGCGACTAAGGTGTCCACTGCCCCAGGGGGCCAGTTATGCACTTTCCTTTCCTTTGCTTTATCTGAAGGTCAAATGAAGGTGAAAACCACGCTGTGAGCAAGCTTTCCCTTCAAAAAAAAATGGTATCACTTATACCACCCACCTTGGTATTCTGGACACGTGCACTTGCAGTGCTTACTGCAGTCAAATGTGCACTTGCAGGACCCACTGTAGTCGAAAGTAGCCCTAGAGAAGTCATGTTTATTGGTGGAATTCCTGCACATTTGGAAGAATGACAACTTCTAGTGTTTGTATTAGTCAAAGGTGTCCCTCAGTCACTGTTGTGAACCCACCTTTCCAACCAGACACCCTGGGTGCACACAAGGCAATGGGTGGCCTATGTTTTCATTTTCTCTCTCTCTTTGTTTGTTCTTTTTTGCCCCTTGCAACATGGTTCAGGTTCACACTCAGAGTAAGGCAGTTAGTGCACTTTTCCTTTCCTCGTAACTTCTTTGACCTCTTCATTGGGCGGTGATGTAAGAAGCTTACCTCATTACTGCAGAGCAACATACAAGTTGTTTTGAGTGTCATCCGGCCGATGATGTGGCAGTATTTCCGAATGGTTCCTTCATAGCTTTCTGTGGTTAGATGTCATGCTGCAGCCTTGCTCTGGTGCATTCACTGGTCCGGTCGACTGATGCTTAATGTGTTCTCTTCCAATAGGGTCCCTAGAGCTGGACAAGCCACCACCATCATCTGTGAAGGCTGAGAGTAAGTGGACCTTTGATACCACTGGTTGCTTGTCAAGTGACTGCATGTATATCTTGATACCAATTACAACTTTATCTTACACATTGCTTGCTTATCTTGTATGTTCTTGATGTCTTACAAAAGCAGTGCACATTCTATGCTGCTGGTATAGCTCGCTCTTTCAGTCATGAGAGAACACTTAAACACTTGGGCTGTTGCTAAGATATATTTAGGGCTTATTTTTTCAGGTCAGCAGGCAGGCATGCTGCCACTGACTATTAGAATGGTTGCAACAGTTATGAGTGGAGTGCGAGCCTAGCCTAACAGTTTTGTTGTGTGCTCACCTGCAGCATTACTTTCACGAATCCATTTCTGGGATGATAATGAACCTTTCAGATGAGTTGAAAAACGCAGTGTGGCTGTGTGGATATGGTGCCCTGATACTGAGCAGGTTTGAGCCTTGCAGTGGCAGCCATAGTTCAATGAGCCTAAAATATGAAAACACTTGCATGCCAGAATTTTGGTGCATAATAACCATCCCCAAAATGTTGGAATCGCTGCTGAGCTCTCCGTTACGTTGTGCCTCATAATTGCTCAGTTGGCTTTGGCACGTAAAAATCCATATATTTATTCTCAGTGCCTCAAAGGCCCCTGTAATGATCCTTTGCGCGAGGAGTGAGCACATCTGTTTACAGACAACTTGTTCGATGATGCGCTTGAGAAGTCGCCATGATTACAGTTGATGACAGAAGTAACGGGAATCATTAAGAATGTTTGACAGTCACGCCAAGCTGCGTGTTGATAGCTTGGCGACCGAAAACAACCCCGCCGCACTTTGCCCAGAGCGCAAGCACGTGGCGACCTCTCTGGGTGGCTCGTCGATGAGTGGCAGCGGGCAGCAGCCGGAGAAGCGCCAGGCCACGGAGCGGGTCCTCCCGTTGGCCGGCGAGGTGTCGGGCGGCCGGCCGATGGCCGCCGCGGTGGGCGCTGCGGCGGGCACCGCAGCACTGGCACCCGCAGACAGGCTCCTCATTCCACCCTCGGCCCTCACCTATGGTCTGGGCAGTAACGCCATTGCTGCAGCTGCGTCACAGGCCATTGCTGCCACCCAGCAGGCAAGCATTGTCACTCTTCGCTTTTCTGGAACGACCACGTTCACTATATCGCTGCTAAAGCTAGCCGTGTATTAAATTTTTGAATGCTCAGTTTCAGGCAGACGCCCGCCAAATTGAAAGAAACACTGTTTTTGACAGAATATGCCGCTGCAGTGGCTTAGTGATTATGGCGCTCGGCTGCTGACCCGAAAGACGTGGGTTCGATCCCGGCCGCTGCGGTCGAATTTCAATGGAGATGAACTTCTAGACGCTTGGGTACTGTGCGATGTCAGTGCATGTTAAAGAACCCGGGGTGGTCAAACCGGAGCCCTTCACTACGGCGTCCCTCATAGCCTGAGTCGCTTTGGGACAAAAACCCCCATAAACCAAATAAAACCATCTTAGAATATGGTTGTGCGACTTGGGATCCTGAAACTAAACCACTTATTAGCAAACTTGAACAGATTCAGAAACGTGCGGTGGGATTTGTATCCGCTAACTATGGTTTTACCCAAAGCTCCTCTGGGATGTGTAGGAATCTTGGGTGACCTCTCATAAAAGACGGAAGTATCTACATCTGGAGCTGTTCTATAATATCTATATAGGTGCAACAGGTTTGATAAAAGATGCATACCTTAAATTTTCCAGCTATGTATCCTCCCATTTAGACCATACTTGTAAAGTTCAAGAATACATGTGCCGTGTAAATATATTAAGAAAACTCATTCTTTCCGAAAACAGTCCGCAATTAGAATAAATTTTCAGAGGAGGTCGTTTCAGCCCTGCCATCTTCTTTTGGAAATACTTTGGCGCGTCTTTTTCTAAAGTAATATTTCTGTTCATCGCTTTGCTTTTTCTCTTTCTGTGAAATTCCTGAACGCAGTTTTCATTTATGGGTGGCATAGTATATTTTCCCATTTGTAGTTGACTATTTTCGGATAAGTATGTACCATGTCTGAGTTCCATTACAGTGTGCTTTCTGTATGTCAATTTTATTTTACCTTGCCTTCCTGTGTTTGTTTACTCTTCCTTAGTACTCATTTGTTTTTGTGTTTTTTAGTGCCCCTTAGTGCTAGAGTGTTTTTGTGTTTTTTTTACTCTCCCTTAGTACTCGTTTGTTTTCAGATTAAGATGCGTAGTATTTTTTGTTTATATTGTTTACTTGTGTTTTTTTTCCCCTTTTCTATATAGTTTGTCTTATGTATGGAAAGGTATTTTGCCCCCTGTAAAACACCCCTTTACAATAATGCCTACAATGGGTGCCATAGGTATAAGAACACTTTTCGTTCTTAGTGAAAATCAGTTGTTTTACTCTTTTGTCTCTGTTCAGGTTTTTTGAGCAGCAAAACACACATTTATTGCTTAGAAGATTGGATTTGAACGGGAAGCACTTTTTTTTACTGTCACTCGATGCAAACTTGGGATGTCAGTGCACAAAACGGGCTCTGTGATCACTGTATGGAAGTGAATCACAGTGCGGCCTGTCCTCAGAGATCTGCAACAGAAGTATTGAAGGCAAGTCCCAAATATTGTATAAAACAAAACTTACTGCCGGATGTTACCTCTGGCCGAAATTTGAGCGCAAACAAGCCAACGGTTAGGCTCAGTAGCTGTAGTGTCTTACCGCCAAGAATGTGGCCACGAATTCTGCACCCAGTTCGGGCAGCTGCATTTTAAAGGGAGTAAAGTGCAGAACACTCGTGGCAAACGCAGGAGAGGTGGCCAAAAGTTAAGTAAATACCATTTCCAATCTCGTGATGTGTGGTTCCATCATGCCATCACTCTTTTCAATTATCTCTGCACTGCACAGGCGTTTTTTTTTTTTCGTTTTTTTTTTTTTTTCATGTAACGGAGGATGTTTTTATGTAACAAATATTGGGGGCACACCTGACATCCTCGTTCATGCTTTCGGGGGGCGCTCATAATAAGATCATCAAACTTTCATGGTTCATTCGTATCTCTTTTCTTATTTCTTTTGGAGGAAGTGTACTGTAAACAAGTAAGAGACAGGAGCAGTAGTTCACATAAAAGAATGCAGAATTGCTGGAAAATGATTGGCAGTTTCAATCAAAACTACGGGAACATGCACTGAGATCAAAATGACCTCCCTATGTATCAAAACAAGCTTAAAACCAATGCTTTACAATACTCCTTGGCATAATCTGTGCTAGTGAACGTTCTGTGTTTAGAACTGCACAAAAAGAATGTTAAAACTCAGCTGGCATTTGGTTCTTTTTAACGCAGAGTCAATAATTGCAGGTTGCCAGCTTGGCACTGTGGGTATTTTGTAGGCCATTTTATGAAAGCTGTGATGTGAAAGCTTTTAAGTCGCAACCATATGTACTTTTGATTGTGAAGTTCTTTTTATAAATTTTGTGCTGCACACTTGTTTCTGTGTGCTGCTGCTGAGAGCTAAGATATTGCTGCTGCAGTATGGTCGTTCGTGCGTCACTTGTACAGCCTGTAAGAAGACGACGATCATTCTGCACGCAGACCAAGCATGAAAAAACGCATCTTTCCAGGCATGATCACTACAGGCTTTCCACCATAAGTGGCTGCGATGGGTAGAGCAACCACGGTGCTAGCTGTGCTCACGTTGCATTTTGGTTGTTTGGTTTATTGGGATTTAACGTCCCAAAGCGACTCAGGCTATGAGGGACGCCGTAGTGAAGGGCTCCAGAAATTTCGACCCCCTGGGGTTCTTTGATGTGCACTGACATCGCACAGTGCACGGGCCACTAGAATTTCGCCTCCATCGAAATTCAACCGCAGTGGCCGGGATCGAACCTGCGTCTTTCGGGTCAGCAGCCGAGCGCCGTAACCATTGAGCCACTGCGGCGGGTCGTTCGTTTCGTCTTTTTGAAAAAACAGGCTGCAGTAGAACACTTTATTAGCTGAGTAGCCAAAGATCAGCAGGATCGCTTTAATGCGGATTCTCACTGTACCGTCAGCATACCCTCCCCTGTTATGGCTTTCTTTCATTCCCTCTCCAATGGCACCTCGTGCAGATGCAGCAGGGCCGGCGCACGGCCAGCCTCAAGGCCAGCTACGAGGCCATCAATGCTTCGCTGCAGAGCCTCACCTCCCGGGAGTTCACCATGGGCTCGAAGGACATTGGCTCCCTGACCTCCCTGACCCCCCCGCCAGCCCCGACCCCGCCCCAGGTCATGGCCAACCCCACACCGGCCGCCGCTGCCGTGGTGCCCCCCGCAGCTGCCCCCGAACCAAAGCGATCCTCGTCCAAGAAGTGAGACATGTTTCAAAGCTTATCCACGCAGCGTACTGTACCTCACTGTCTTCATGCAGTACAGTTGAACCCACACATATACAGTAAAAGCTCATTAATTCGACACTGACGGGACCGCGAAAAATTGTTGAATTATCTGAATGTCAAGATATCGAATGAACAACAAAAAACAATGTTTGCGGCAACAGTACGTACCTTTATTTGGCAAAGAAATCTGTTATCGTCGTCTGCTTTTTCGAGCGAATTTGAGCGACTACGATAGCTCTAACAGCTGCCAGGTGCTCCGCGGCACACGCACCGTCAGGGATTTGTTCACAGAAGTCCTCCCACACGGACAAGGCTTCTGCGGCTTCTTTCACCGTGCACTTCGGTATTTGGGACAACTGCTCACAATCGTCACCTTCCGACGAATCGTCGTTGTCAGCGCCTGTCACTTCAATCATTTCATCCTCGGTCAGCTGACAGGGCACAAAGGCGAGGTGCGCAGGCACTGTGCGCTACCCACTCCAAAGCAGCATGGGGAGGAGCTGAAGCAAGAGCGGCTTCTGCCGCTTATCTGTTTTTTCAGCCAGCAGACTTATCTTTTCTCTTTATCTTTCCTCTGATCTTTCAACTCTCCTTTATCTGCACATGGCACAGCGGTGGTGGTGGCTGGGCTGAGCCAGTAGGCAGGCCATTGCAATTTTCTTTCATCCTTCTCTCAGTCGCTACAACAACAACAAGCAGCGCAGTAAACACGCTGACAAAGCGCGCAATTACCAATAAAAGGCGCCGCCTTATGGTTAAATAACCGCGATCATAGCAGCAAGAACACGTGGAAACGACTACACATGCCAAAACGAGACTTGCTGTCGATAGGGTTAAGCGGACCACACCAACACGACTACTGCGACACAACAGCACAAAGAATAGACGCCACACGTTTCGGCCGCCGCTAACCTTGCTTCCCTCGCCCTCTGGATGGATGGATGATAACGGCTTTACCCTTTGTATCGGGCGGTAGCTTTTGCCACCTAGCCTATACTTCCCCCATTGTTAATTTATTTTTCTTTTCCCTTTCTTTCACTTTCGCTCTTACGATGTCTAGTCTGGCTATCCTTTTCCCCTCCAAATTCACCCCTCCCTTGATTTGCGCCACCAATCCTCCAACCTCCCCTTCGTCAATGTCACGCCTTTCCCATCCACTCACCCGTCCTCCCCAGTAAATCTCTCGCGCTGCTGATGACGATGACCATACGGATGGCCTATCAGCCGTGCAGTAGCACCGCTCGTGGCAGTGTTTTTTTCTTTGTGCTCCCGGCGTACTGGCTTGGCGGGCTGCGGAGTGAAGTTGAATTAACCGACACACAGCAAAATTTGTTAAAATTAATGAGAGTTTCGCCCCATAGACTCCTATGTATAATTGTAGGGACATCGCGTGCGTGCTGAATTATTCGATTTCCCGAATTAACGGGGGTCAAATTAACGAGCTTTCACTGTATTGAACTCACAGGGCAATACCTGTGAGTTCGATATAACATGTAATTCAGTAAGTACTAGTACTACCAGTAAATTTAGCAGCTTACAAACACATTGAGAGAGAGAGAAAAATTATTTCTATGATAGCACTTACTGTTCTCAGATTGTCAAACATTTTTTTTTTTTTTTTCGGTTCTTTCATCTCTATTGCCTTGGAGAGAACACATTTTTCACTATTACTGATGGACCCTGAGCAGTTGCAGCTTTTATCGACCTATCAACATGCAACAACAACGAATGATGCTGAGTGCATGGAGCATGTCGAAGCATGTGGGCACAGGTTCTCTCAAGTCCTTCTCGCAGTTCACATCTGTGTTGTCCTGGTTATCCACGACGCGTCAGCAATGATATCTTCATCCCTAAGCCCTTGGTCTCAACATTATCCGCGGAGACAAAGTTGCCTGTGGCCGCCTCATCACAAATAGACCAGGAAATTCGGACTGCTAGTCCCACAAATCAAGACCCACAATGGCTTCATCGAGCTCACCCAGCGAAGAACTTGCTTCGTCATCTCGAGAAAACAGAGACCAGAGTGCTAGAAGCAGTTCCGTTGAGTTTCGTTTTTTGACATCATTCCACGAGCCACTCAGCATAGATGGAGCACCTAAGAGGTTGATTTTTAGGTCTCTTCCACTCCTCAGGTTCTGTAGGAGCTCTTCAATCGGACGTTTCTTATAACCATCCTTCACCGTGTGGTTTATCCCCTGGTCCAAGGGTTGAAGCACCAACATAGCAGTGTTTCTGCACTGCTGCACTTGCACTGCAGCGGTGTGCAGATGAGTTGTCTACGATGAGGCAGAAATGTTCTCGGTGTACTAGGTCATCGTTCCGAGGCAGACTTGATCTTGATGTTCTAGGTCATACCGAGGCAGACATGTTCTCGGTGTACTAGGTCGTCATTCCAGGCAGACTTGATCTTGGTGTGCGAGGTCATACCGAGGCAGACATGATCTTGGTGTACTAGGTCGTCATTCCGGGGCAGACAGGATCTTGGTGCACTAAGTCGTCATTCCAAGACTTCAACCACTTGGCAAAAAGTTCACAGGTCGTCCGCACTCTTCGATTGGACCTGTAGGTTACCGGAACCGAAAGCGCATTCTGCAAGCATCGTGGAGACTTGCTTTTTCCGATTATGAGTGGGCAAAGCTTCGTCGATCCATCCATGTTTGTGGCGAGCAACTGTCTTATTTTAGTTTTGTTAGTTTTAGTGTGAAAGCACTAGTTCGTAAGGTTCAGAGCCTAGCAGAATAGTCTAGTGTATGTTTGTGCAGCAGGCTGGCCTAGCGCGAGTGCTCTGGCCCGCGGCTCTGCTCACTCATCGTCATCTGTGCGGAGCACAAATCCATGTTTTCACACTGATTCGAATGTAGTTCACTGCAGGTTTGTACATTCACCTGTTAGCTGACAAAACCAATAGTTTCTACTTTGCCATGTGCACAATTTCAAATAGGGTACGGACTTCTAGTGTGTTGTGATTTACTGTTGAAAATGATTTACTCTTTCATCTTGTCTGTTTGGTTTATTTTGGGCATCACATTAGAGCAACATATGCACATAATGGGACTAATATTAACAATTTCAATAAAAATCTGCATGGGACAGCGGTAAACAGTGCTGAAGCAAAGTACAGCCTTTGTCAAAAGTTTGGAGCCCAGGGGGTTTTCTTTTGAGCCACACTGTGTCGTTCTTAATGGATCTGTAGCGCTCCATATTTCCTGAACGGGAGAAGATTTCTGGTACTGCCTCCCGCAATAGGTAGGACTTGCACGAATGCTCCTGGAGTCCCAATATAAAGCTCAGAAGTGGACCCCCTGGGCTCTGAACTTTTGACAAAGACTGTACATCGTTGTGTGCATGTCAGCACAGCATAATCGCATAGTTTCACAGCTCATCATGTTCGGCGATTACAAAATTTTAAGCCCTTGAGTAAATGATTAGTAATCAAAACAAAGGGATTTTGGTAAAATATTGTACTCGTCAATTGCAAGGTCATGAAATGAAAGCCACAATAAACTGGTGCATGCAGATGTAGGTTCTGCTTTTTGTTAGCGATTGAATTGAGGAAATATGCGTTCGGGAGTTTCGGCATGCTCGAATAGGATTATTGAAATCTGGAAGCATGTGGCATTTTGTAGCAGCAAGCTAGTTCGCCATTCCAAGGTGTTTGAGAGGACAGCAGCTGCTGCAGTCTGTTGAAGTCGAATGGCTGGTGATGAGTGCTTGGAATTGGTTGACAATCTCGCTGTGCAATGTGCAGGCAAGGCCGGGCATCAAGCCAGCAGCAGCAGCCTGCTTTGGCACCGGCGAGCGAGGACTCTGGGGACTCCCTGCTGCTCCTGGGTGGGGGTGCGGATGAGGCGAGCCTTGACTGGGGCTGCGACCCCAACGAACCCCGCTACTGCATCTGCAACCAGGTGTCGTACGGCGACATGGTGGCCTGCGACAACGATGACGTGAGTAGACGCACGCAGTGCGCCCCCAGCACATTGTCGCCTCAGTTAGCGGTGCTCGGGGCCTAATGAGAAAATACAAGGGAGGTCGATGGTGGTGTTGCAATGTTAAGGGGCAGGCAGGATTAGCCTTACATTTAACAGGTAACACCCTGATTCCGCAATGCCTGCATGACTGCTGAGGTGTCTACTGAGTCGAATGCTTTCTCGGAATCAGTGAATGCTATATATAGGGGCTGGTTATATGCTGTGCATTTCTCTATCACCTGATTGATAGCGTGAATGTGGTCAATTATCCAGTATCCTTTACGAAAGCCTGACTGATCATTTGGTTGATTGAAGTCTAAGGTTGTCCTGACCCTATTAGCGATTAGTACTTGAGTAAATACTTTGTAGGCAACAGACAATAAGCTGATCAGTCTGTAATTCTTCAAGTCTTTGACGTCTTCTTTCTTATGAATTATTATAAGATAAATATATATATATGAGATCAAGAAGTTTGCAGGGATACAGTGGCCGCAGCTGGCGAAGGACAGGATTAATTTGAGAGACATGGAAGAGGCCTTTGCCCTGCAGAGGGCGTAGTCGGGCTGGTGACAGTGGTGATGATGAACAGGTCAGCAATTGCTTCACGTGTGTCGCCCGTGGTCTAAACTACATGCAATCCTACCACTGCTCGAGAAGGCCAGTGTGTTCTAAGAACTTCAAAAGCAGCCTTGCGAATGTGCGTCTCTAAGTTTGTAGACCTTCAGGGAACATGATGTTAGTGGCACTGTCTAGAGACATTCTGTCTCCTCGGTCTGTGCAGTAATATAGTGCTCCTGAGAAAAACACAGGCACTATGCAAAATGGAAGGGAGGTCGATGTCATTGTTGTGAAGCGCTGCGTAATGCAATGGTGCAGTGTTGTGAAATGAGCATAATGAAATAAGGGCTAAGCATGCGGGCCAGTGCTTTACAACAGTGCGCTGTGTCGCCGTCAGAACCACTTCAGCATTCTTTTTTTACCACGAAACACACACAGTGTTGCTGCATTAACTGTATACTGCCCCAACTCATAGACCTCGCTAGCCAAAAAAAGTTGAGCCTCTTGAGCTTCCTTGTCAGTGTCGCTTGCGTTGGATGTTTCGCCATGTGATGAAGGCACTTCACTACATTGTGCAGTCCAGGCAGAATTGTCAAAGACAATGCTTCAGCCAACACAACTGATCAAAACTGTCCTGGCTTACAAGGAGATGGAGGGATGGGGCTACTGCACTCGCGAGTATATATGCATAGTATGTGCCCTTCAGGTAAACATTGCTCTTCAGTGCTCTTCAGGCAAATGCATACCACAGACCATAGAATGATGCTCGTTGAAATAGCTTCACCACCAAGCTCAGAAGCTGTGAGAAGAAGCCAACTTTTTAAAGTTCATGGGGCTGTGAGTCAAAGCATGCGATGTGCACACGAAAAAAATAAAATAGAGCTGGCTATGAACGTAGAAAGAAGGAGGCATCAGCCGCTGAAAAAGAAGTGTAAAAATGCAGTGAAGAGTAGGGAAGGGAAGAAAAGGGCGAACATTCACAGCACGGCAGCGTGAAGCACACGGAAGGGGCACTGCATGAGCGGTAACCACCGCTCTATTGTCTCTTAAACGACGCTGAGGCCGCGGCAAATGATGCCGTGCGCAGGCAAAACTTTGGTTTTCAGATGAAATCAAACTTGCGTTATATTCATAGCCGCATTGTCTTTGTGCAAATGCGGTACTTCCTCAAGGCCTAAACAAAATCGAAAACGTGATGACTGAAAATAAATAAATATCACATAAAGGGACAATAAGAGCCAGATGGGAGGTATTTGTGAGTGTTTCTTTTCTAAACCAACTCTGTGTTTAGTAAGTAGCCAATTAATTACTAGAGTGCATCCTCAGAGCCATGCCATCACCAACAACTGATATGGGAAAGACCTTGATGTAGTCAAGATTTTTGCTTGTCTGAGTCACACTACTATAGAGGGGTTCTACTGTAGCATCACTGTAACTGTATTATTTTTTTTATATAGCTTTTAAAAGCTTCATTTAAGTGAATGTCACATCTTTATCAGTTGAACAGGGTAATCTTGTCAATACAGGCCAGCTCAGTTTGTCCGCATTGTCCCTTGAAGGATGGTCTGTATCTATAGATTATACGACATTCAAACGACAAGGAGGCTACATTCACTGAAAATAAAGCTTCTATAAATTACTAAAGGTGATTCAGTTCCGTGATTCAGTTCCACCTAGTAATCACAGATTCTTTTTCAATACTGACGTCACAAGTTTGAAACTAGTGGCAGGAAAGGAAAAAAAGGTATTCATTTTGAAATCGCATTTTCTCGGAAATGTAAACGCATCTTTTTGTTGTGGAAAAAACATGACTCAGCCAGAAAAAGCCACAAAATGGATTTTTACTAGGAGCAAAGATAGGAGTTGTCCTACAAGTTGTGGCCTTGGCGGATTTCATACCTCCACAACAGACTGCACAGCGCTGTTACATTCCACTAGATTGTTGCACACTTATCAGTATTGTGCTGTGTGTCTGCTGGTGAAAGAACACATAGTAATGATAAATTCTCCGGGGTTGGTGATGTTCAGTTCTTTGTAGAGCTGCCCCCATTGTGTACATGATGTATGCGATGATGACTTCATTATATTAGTGCAAAAGCACCTATACGCTCACCCACACCAGCCAAGAATCTTGTCATCTTTGGGTCTTGAATCTTGTCCATGTCCATGACTGGGAGTCTGAACTCTCGGCGGTGTGAACAGATCAGTTTCGCAGGCCGCTGCACGAGAGCACTAGGCTATCGACGCAGCTGAACACGCCTTGTGTTAAACTGTTAAACTGCAACCCACTCTCGCCCTGTGCATTGTTCACCAGCTTCTTCATCCACTAATATGGCTTCAGGGCTTCAGATCTGTGCTTTCGCTCTATAATCGGTGTAACCAAGTGAATACCCTGGCACTTTTTAAAACTGTGATCAAATACCACTTCGTTAAATACTGTGCGAAGAAGCACTGAATCTTTTTTCACTCACCTCACTGCACAAGGTGCATTAGTGCACGCTTTTCACTTAATGAATTCATCTGGATGCATGCACTGTTCAGTTGTGCACAAAATTTCACTAAACCGCGCCTGGTGAAAAACATCAGTTTCTCAAAGTTAAACAGAGACACGATTTTCCTCCAGAATGGTTACACCACTATTGAAGCAACTTCAAATAGCTTGACATTCTTTCTTCACAGCTGTTTCAGGAGCTGCTACGTGCAGCTAAGAATTCTTTCATTTAAGCAAACACCCACTCTAGTAAAGAACGTTTTAAAGAAAAAAAAGGTGTGGTGATTTTTTAATTAGCATAGCTTAAAATGCAGTGACGAACGTGCATTTGACTGTGCTCGTTTTTTTTCTGGGCTTTCTTGCAGTGTCCGTTCGAGTGGTTCCACTACCAGTGCGTGGGAATCACACAGCCGCCGAAGGGCAAGTGGTTCTGCCCCCAGTGCACTTCGGCCATGAAGCGGAGGGGGCGCAAGGACCGCTGAGTACTTTGCAGAAATAAAGGACACATTGTCAGTGTTGCTCTCATTTGTACACTGCTTTCACGCCTCTTCGTCCGCTGTGGTCACAAGTACTAGTTGATGTGTCTGTTCTGGGGTCTACTGGCAGCTGTAAGGGCTTGTGGTGGTCGTATGGCTTCACTAGATCTGCTAAAAAGTTAGAAACTATGCTCAATCTGCCAGGGTCCTGATCTTGCATCACTGTGGCAGTAATGGCTTGGATTCCCCGAGCATCAATTTATACCACTGTCACACGGGCATTTCGAAGGCCCTCGAACCGATAGTCTATCGACTCAAAGGCGATCGAGCGCTACTACACAAGTTTGAATGGCCATCTAATCAGTAGTCTATCGAGTCAACAGAGGAGCCAGGATTTCGAGGGCCTTTGAGCATTGCCCAAGGTTGCTAGCATTGCTTTGAACAGCACCAACGCGCACTTTCGTGCACGATATATACGCATGAGCAATTATTCTCTCAAACTTTAATGCAAGCAGTAAACTATTAGTCTGCACAGTAATTTAAACATTGTATCGGTCTGGTTTAAAGCGCATTATCTTTATGCTGTCCATAGCAGAAGCCGACCGGCCCAGACCAATTTCTGCACGCGGCGACAAACATGGCGGCACCCTTCAAAGCCGGACCCCTCGCTACGGACTGAATTCTCATTGTTGCTGCCTTTTTCAGTCTGTTCACTGGTCATAAATGGGGCACCGGTCTTTCGCTTCCTCTCACCTTGCCTATAAGAAAACGTATAAGTGATAAATTTGCTTTATTTTTTATTTAGAGTGACGATTCTGCCGCTGCTAGGCTTAAGAGGGGAGTCTGTTTGTTGACAGTAAGGTTCCCGCCCTGACAACCAGATGGTGCCACTCTAGGCTGAGTTTATTTTTGCGTCTGTGCTAGCATATGCTGAACTAAAAGTGGGAGTACACCTGTGTTTAGCATACATAAGCATGCATACGCTTGTGGTACTTAGACTGTAAATTTATGCTCTTTTCTCACTGTATCTGTGTACTCTGCGAGCGGCGACGTAGTGTGCAAAAGCGAGAAACAGCAGCGGCGCAGCAGTTCCACCTCGCCAGGGCGTCAACAGATGAGAGCAGGTTGTAGCTTTCGCGGCAAGCAAATCCACTTCGCGTGCCGGATTTTCGGACAAGTGTGAACACGCGTTATAACAGCAAAAACAGTGTATTTCAACATTTAGTTAGGTTTTATAAAAATATTTTTGTTATTTGTGTGAAACCAAACAAAGCGATTATGGCGCCACACGAGCTTAGCGTAAGACGTGAGAACCATTTTAATGGCCATTGAGATTTGCCGTGCTGCAGCACCACAACTCCCTCGAGTTCGATGGCGATTGAAAATCTCGAAGGCCCTTGACTCGATGGCCATTGAAACTGGCCATGTGACAGGGGTATTAGGTGGCTAAGGATAACCAGTACGTTTGCAGGTGCTGATTGCTGTTATAGTATGCATCGCATGGAAATCGAAACAAGGAAACACTCAAGTAAGCCCCAATTGTGCACGAAAAAAGCTTGCACTGGTGTACTGATATTCAGGTACACACTGCACCCTTGGTCCCCTTGTCTTGGCTAAACAAGACATAGTATTTATGAGTGCATGCTCAAATGTGCATATTTATGGGAAGATTCATTTGGCAGCTGTCTAGCTAGTGTATGCCCCAGATGCGAGTACTTGCCTTCTTTTGAACTGTGCTGCATCGTAGCAAAATAAGATCAGAAGATGCACAAAATCTATGAAGTATTCCTAATTACCTATTTACAAAAGCACGCTATTTACTTTTGTTGTACGATGGAGAAGCCCAGAAGGTGTAAACAGTTAAGGACGTGGAACCGAAACTGGATTGGAGTTGTCTTAACGTGATGCTGTTTAGGGTTCTGTGTCTAAGAAAAGCTGGCAGCAGCATTGGTGGCAGCGTCAGTGAAAAATCCTCAAAAAATCTCCAGGGAAGCAACCTAGGAGGTGGCAGGTGGGCCACCTAGGTCACATGTCCTTGTGATGTCATCACAACCTGCCCACTGTGGCAGGTGGCTTTCAATGATTAAATCACGAAGAGGAAGAGAAACTAGGGTCTCGCAAGCCGCACCAGTGGCGCATCATCGCTTAGCTGCTGCACCACTACACCAGTATTAGACACCTTTAGCATACCGCGTACCGTGCTACAGTTACCGGTACCGGAGTATCGGGAGCCGGTGCGCAGCCAATGAGCATGCGCAAATCACTTTGGCGGCGCCAGATGGCGCCACGTACCCGGCAGCTACGCGCGCGCGCCTGCAGCATCGGGACCAATCAGCGCGTGCTCAGCGGCGGTGGGCGGGCTCCCGGTACTCCGGTACCGGTAACGGTAGCACGGTACGCGGTATGCTAAAGGTGTCTATTGGTATGACTCCCAGGGATCTATGAATGTAAAGTAGAGAATGATCAATAACGCAGATATGAGCATTAACCATCATGTTGTATCCTTATGGCAGACCGGGAGTGTTCCCTACAGTTTTTCTAATGTGCACCAAATGCACAAATTCATTTCACTTGTTTGTTCATGTATTGTGCAGCTATAAAAAATTTAAGCCATTGCTTTAGAAATACACGCCCCCGGCATCTGTATAGGCACTTGTCAAGTTGTCACCCAGCCAATGATTGTCACTGATTCATTGAACAGCTGAAGCTTTGCATACAACCCTAGAAATTTCTTCACAGTCTGCCGTTTAAGCTGCTCTGTTCAAAATGAGTCAGAGTGCGAACGAGCTCCAGCACCTTGCTACCGCGCCTTTCCGCTCCTTTCAGGCAATCACAAGGCGTTCTGTGGCTCTGGGCGACAAACCGCCTCGGTGGCTCAATGGGTGCTTGGCTAAATGAGCCGGTGGACCCGGGTTGAACGCTGCGGCCGCGTTTCTTTCAATGGAGGCGGAACATGAAAGCATCTTAGTGTGCTGTGCGATGTCACTGTACCCAGGTGGTCGAAATTCTGGATTAATTCCGAAGGCTTTCACTATTTCATTCAAGCACTTCTCGTCCATTCCCCGCGGCACGGTTGAGGTGTCCACCGAGAAGTAAGACGGTTATTGAGATCTTTCCTTTCCTCGAAGAGAACGTTTTTTTATGCGAAGCATACTACTTTAGCTACCACTTCAGCCCTTCACCGTGGTTATGCGCCTACAAATCACGTGATACATGACGTCACACCACGTGACACGATGACGTCACGTCAGTAGAGAAACGGGTGCCCACCTCGCGCCGTCGCTGTGGTTGTCCGCCTCCAAATCACGTGATACATGACGTCACGACAGTTGTGGAGAACAAGCCATCCGCCTGGCGGCTGAGGCCGTGAAGAGACAATGTGTCTTCACCAGACCTTAGTTTGCGAGGCTCCTAAGTAGGGCTCCCTTAGGCCTGCGTGCCGGGGGGTCCAAAAAGGAGTCATTTCGGTGGAAATAAACGTTTTGATGATGATGATGAAACGGGGGCCCACCTCGCGCCGTCGCTGTGGTTGTGCGCCTCCAAATTACGCGACACGATGATGCTTCGCATTCTCCAGGCTTAACCAAGTTAAAGGGCCACTGCCCAGGGTCCGGAGATTTTTGAAAAACAAGCCCACTGCATAAATGAGGCATCGAAGATAACCTCTGCAAAATACTAGAGCCATGCGCGCCCCGAAAAGCTGCGAAAATTCAAATCAAAGCCCGTTCATTCTTTCCTTCCTTCAAAAACGGGCCCGGCCCACTACTCTGCACCCCGCTGACGTCAAGGGGGGCTACTTTCGCTAAAGGCACTCCATTGGTGCATCGTTCTGACTGACGGGAGAAGGTTGGGCGTAGCCTTGGCGTCGCGTCGTCTGCACAAGGCTTTCCGCAGCGCCTTCTGTTCTGGCTCATGCCTACAAACCCGCATGAAGGAACAAAAAAAAAAACTGCGGAGGGAGCGTGCGGCGACAGCCTTGAACCCTAGCCATAAAAAGTAAAAAAATAGTAAAACTGAGGGAGTTGGTTCGCCCCCCCCCCCCCCCCCCCCCGCCGTGATCACGTCACGAGACGCTCTGCGTGCGCGCTCCCTTCTTAGTTTCTTTTCTTCTATGCGAGCCCCCCAAAACAAGGTTTTAATTAGTAGTGCAGCAGAGCCTTTCCCTCGCTCGCCCACTTCACCGCTCCACACACACACCGCTTATCTTTCGTGCATCTTGCGTACGCCTTGACTCCAATGAATGACATATGCTTTGGAGCGGAGAAAAGACACAAACACACAGAACACAAACACGCATGGAGAAAAGCAAACGGGCGGTTGCCGGGTCCGCGCTTCGCCGTGTGTTTCGACCACAACCGACTTCCGCCCCTCCGCTCGTGAAACGGTGGGGAGGCCTAAAAGAAAATGAAAAGGTGGCTCGTTAACTGGGAATGACAAGCAGATGTATGAAAGGATGCGCTCGCTAACAAGTCTAGGTGGTCGAGCCGATCGCGCCTCTCGATCGTTCAGTGCGCGGAGAAAATGCAAAAACCAAGAAAAGAATTCTATTGAAGGCGGGGCCATGACGTCGCCCTGTGACGCACTCCACAGACACCACGCCTCCGGCTTACACCGGAGAAGAAAGGGGTGATTTTGCCTTGTCGAGCCTACTTGACGAGGAGCGGAAGAGAAGAATTTCGAGGAGGGAATGGAAGGAGAGGAGGCTCGCTCAAAGAGAGGTAGAGAGTGTCTGCTGCGCTGGGGTGGTGGTGGTGAAAACTTTTATATTGTAAAAAAGAGTTTGGGAGCCACAGAGTGGCCCCGCTACATGGTCGGCGTCCCTAGTCCGGGACACCGCACGACGAGGCCCCGTCTCTCGCCCGTTTCACCAGAGCCCTTTGGGACTCAAGCGAGGAGCAGTTGAGGAGGGCAGTCTCCCATGCCTCTCTGGAAGGGGTAGGGGAGGGGGGGAGGTGGGGATTTTGAGTACATGCCCACACCATGTGGAAGATATCACAGGTCTCCCCACAGTGTGGGCATCGCCCATCCGTGTTAGGATCGTAATGTTTTATTATTGCAGGACAGAGTAGAGTACCTGTCTGCAGGCGCCTTAAAGTTCGCTCCTCCGTCTTACTCAGCCCTTTTGCAGGGGCCGGGAAAAGGCGGTGGTTGTCGCTATAATGTGTTAATATTTCTCTGAATCGCAGCAGCGGCTGGTTAGTCTCCGAGCCAGAAGAGCTGGGATGAGGAGCCCGGTGAGTAAGCGCTCGGGCAGCCGCGTCAGCGGCCTCATTACTCGTAAGCCCTGGTGGCCAGGAGCCCAAATGATTCGTTTGGGTGTTGGATCAGTGGCAGTCCGTCGTAGAATACAAGCAGCTAAGGGGGAGATCTCCCCTGCCAAGTAATGTTCACATGCTTTTCGGGAGTCCGTGATGATTATTCTCGAATTGGCGTGGGCGGCAGCAAGCGCTATCGCTACTTCCTCGGCCCGCATTGAATTCGGGGCTCGAAAGGAGAGTCCATCAACGTGCATTTCCTGGTGAACGACAGCGGCCGAGTAAAATCCCGTGGGCGATGGCCCTGCTACGTCTACATAATATACACCGGGTCGGGAGCCGTGTTGTCTCTCAAGAGCCCGAGCCCGCGCTTGTCGTCTGTTTTCATGCATGTCGGTGTCCATGTTACGGGGGAGCGGGGAGACCCAGAGCATATGGCGCCACAGTACTGGGATACGCTCCGCCTCCTCTGGAGTGCAGTCGTGTTGGATGTGTAAGCGGTTTAGCAGGCGGCGCCCAGGAGCCGTCTGCGTGAGCCGCGTGTATTGGTTCACGAGGTGGGCCTCCCGCAGCTCCTGGTAGGAGTTTAGCACCCCCAATGCCTTGAGTTTGGCATTAGAGGTAGCCACCGGGAGATCCAGGGCTCGCTTAGTTGCCTTGCGAATGATATCGTCTATTCGCGCCTCGTCTTGCTTGGCACGGGCCCTTTAAGCCTCAGCCATTTTTTTTTCTTTTTTTGGAACGACAACCGACTTTTCCGCGCCGGTTGAAGTACTTTTAACTGCCTGTCGCAAGTAAAAGCAGTAAAAGTGGTAAGTTTTCATACACATATGAAACAATGAAATGAATGACATCTAGGATCGAAAAGTTACTTCCAAGCCTTCAACCCCCCCCCCCCCCCCCCTTTTTTTTTACCTAAAACAATGCCCATTCACCCTCAAACGATTCATAAGATGTTTGTTTCTTCGTTCCAGCTGAAAACTCAAGTATGGCAGTTCCGTTTCGGCTATAGCGAAGTAGCACAAGTAACAAAATAAAGTAACGCCGCTTTTCTGCAGCATTAAGATTTTAGTTCAGCAATCCTGAACGCAAAAAGCAAAATTACAGCGAAGATCTCTGCACCCATCAAGAAATCGACGCTTTTATTAGCCTTCTCTGACAACGTTCGCCGTCCGGCGCACGCTTTTGTCGATGATTACCGTTCGTTGCGCCGGCAAAACAAAACGCAACATTGCGCATGTCCGGCGGAGCGCATGTGGCTTGCTACGGAGCGCGCGGCTCGTTTCCGACACGCCCCGGCGGCCCGCCCGTGACGACAGCAATGCACGTGACGCTTGTCCGACCACTGAGCGTGCGACCGCACAGCGCGTCGTCCTCCCGCAAAAGCCTAGACGAGCGCCATATTGCTCGCGAGGAGAGGTCGAAGGGCTCTCGTTTTTCGGACCGCCGGCGCGCTGCAGACGCTTCGTCTGAAGGCGATCTTCAAAGACCGGATCTGTCATCGCCGTGAACCGTGATGGAAAACAACGGTAACGCCAACAACGGCGCTCAGCAGGCTGCGGTCCAGCTCGAAGTCGGCGGCCCTATGCGGCCTTTCGACCCGGCATCGCATGACTTGGACCCCGGTTTCAGGCTGACGCGGTTCGCCGATTTGAAAGGATGAGGGTGTAAAGTCCCCCAGGATTCGCAAATTAAACTCCTGGAGGGACTCTTACAACTCGGAAACGGCGACGGGTCATGTCAGCAGCGACAGTATTTTCAAATTCAGGGCATGCCACGTTCAGGTGAGCGCCAAAAGTGGCACGATCTCGATAGTTGCTCGGACGTGGTGCGATGGGCACTCCATCATCTGCTGTTCACACGCCGCTGTGTAGTGCAGCTGTCGTTGAGGTCACGTGGTTGAAGCATCCTTTTGATCATCGCAGGTTCGGGTATCGAATGCAGCTTGACACCGCTTCGGCATGGTGGACTATCTCTGGTCCAGAGCGTTGACTACTTGTACCCGCTCGTCGAAGACCCCTATGTCATGGTGAGCTATTTGTCCACTCTGTCAGCGTTGCTACGAATCGATGTTCACTTCTGTTCTGCTCTGAATTTTCTTTTCATTATGATTTTATTACTTGCTAAACTTCCGCCTAGTCAAGACCGTTTGTAAATTTCAAAAACAAAACTATGACCCGATTGTGTGTTCCGATTATGTTTCGATTGTATTTCTTTGGCTGAACAAATGCATGTTTTGTCCCGTAACGGGTTAGTATTGGACGCGACGCTTTTTAGCGCCAGCAACGCGCATGAGGAGACGGGGGGGGGGGGGGGTAACGACCAACCAGTTGCCTAGCTGCACGCTTACCTGTAGCTCACATCTCCAAGTTCCCCGCGCTAATGGCTGTAGAGAACAGTGGTAAACAGGTATATAGCCTTCTCATCGCTGGTTGATTATTGTGCTACAGTGACATGTTCGTGACGACCCCTTTCAGCATTCCCTGATCAAAATTCTCTTCTGAAGTGACACATTATTAACCCCTTCACCGTTTTGTTATATCAATGAATTTCTTAACAAAACTGCTTATTTCTTTTATTCCTGATTTCGATTATTATTGGAATAAAAAGCATGCATTCGATCTTTAAAAAAATATTTGAAGCAAACACGAAGTCAAATTAACATATTCAAATTCGTTAATACTCACAATACAGAAAACCAACTTACTGCTGGTAATAAGCGATAAATATATTCAAGCAAGTCATCAGGCAAGCGTATAGTGGTCTAACCGGGAACTGCCATAAAAGGAAACCGAGGGGCTTGCATAGGGATGTTGCTGACATCGATCTTCATCCACTGACGTGCACTCGTGAAGTTTTCTTCCGAGCTGTCCTCTCTTTATCGGAAGAACTGATCAGCACGTCATCACTGTCAACCTCGCTGCCTGAAACAATGCACACTTCGGTGTCTGAATCACCATCATGTGGAGAAGATGGCGATAAAGAAAAGCGTCTTTTCCGAGAAGACAGCTCAGCAAAACACGCGTCGCCTCTGCCGGATGCCATTTTTAGAACCCAAGTTGCCATAAGGAAAAAAACGTTTATGCGGTAGAAGAAAACGAAATTAGCAGATCAGTGCTGCCATCTGTCGAGCAAAATGCCATCTAAGCCACACACGAGCGCTGTTCGTCCGAAACACTGAAGGGAAGAACCTGTTCAGCGAGGAGACGAGCTACAGTCGTCCATAACAGTTTGGGGACGGCTTGGCAAGGACGAGCGCTGCTCGTCCGAAACGGTTAAGGGGTTAAGCAGTTAACTGCAAAGACTGAATTCGGCGCTTGATTTTGAATCAACTTCGTTGTGCTGATGCAGCGTCGGTGCATTTGCTTTAGGTGCAGGTTTCAAATATTTGTTTTTGTGTGAAAAATGGATTTAAATTATTTGTTCAAATAAATGCCACTATAAAGAAGTACCGTATTTACTCGCATATAGGTCGACCCCTATACATTGGGCTCGCCGAGAAATAAAAAAAAAATTATTCGAATATAAGTCGACCCATTGAACTAGCACTTTTGCTAGATTTTAACTGACGTAAATTATTCATTTTTAATATATGTGTTATGCGCGACTGCGGCTTCGACATGCATGCCGGAGCTTGTGTTTTGATCACGACCCCTCTATAAACTATAATACACTGGCTATGATGAAGACTGCGACTTCGGGCGCCATCCATGGGCGGCACTGGGAAGCTCCTGTGTTCCTACGTGGCCTCCGCGATCAAGCACACCGTTGCTCGAAGCGGGATCGCAGAGGACATGGCGCGTGCATTTAGAAGGTTATTCCCTCCTGGGTCATGGAAAGTTCGGGTGCGGTGCTTACAAGGATTTATTTTTTTAAACATTTCCTTCGGGAAAACGGGGAGCGGTCCAAACACGGGCGCAGGCCCTTACACGCGTTTATACCGTAGTTCTGAACGTTTTTATTAGACTTGCGAACACTAATTTTTCCTTTATTTTTTATGTGTATTTACTGCGACAATACAAAGCATAGTGCCAGTGTAGCCGGCGCTGCTTGAAACGGCGGGCGTGACAACAGAACTCCATTAGCTTGCTACTTTTGCTCTCTTTGGTCACGAATATAGGTCGAGGTTCTTTGGTCACGAATATAGGTCGATAACTAATTATGGGCAACATTACAGAAAAAAAAGGTCGACCTAAATGCGAGTAAATACAGTAGGGTATCTGGCCTTTATCCAGTAATGCTGGTGGTAGTGTCATACTGCTTTTGCTCTATAACAGCTGCATATTGTGCCTGAATCCTTAGTTTCCTTAGTTCCTATGTTATACCGTGATGTTATACAGCTGTATTGTTGAATTGCAGCAGCAGTGAAAAAGCTGCCAGGTTCTCCGATTCTTCTGTCATAAAATCCCATGCTGACTCATGAGATGCGCTACAGCACAACATTCAAGGCAGACATGTCTTCAGCTGTTCACATAATAAATGTGAGGCGGCTTCTTGGTGCGGTCTCTTGCTGCATTGGTTGTCCCACCTTGCTAGGCTGAAATCCTTCTCACAAGGGAATGAAAAATTATGCAGAAATTCATGAGGGATGTTGCGGTAACTCTCATGATTGACGCCTGAACCACACTATGGTTAAAGCGAGCAATGAGGGAGAGAGGCACATTCTAGTGGAGGACTCTTAATTAGTTTCGATTACCTAGGGTTCTTTAACATGCACTGACATTGCATAGCATGTAGTCATCAGTGCATTTTGCCTGCATTGAAATGTGGCCGTCATCACTTGGATTTGACCCCGCGGTTTCAGGCTCAACAGATGACCTTATAGCTGGCGAAATCACTGTTAGGAACACAAGTGCTCAAAGCATATTAGCTCATGTAGAAATAGTGGAGCTTTGTAATAATGACTGCTCACGAGATCGCTTATTGCTCATGCAGTGACTGCTTGGGTGCAGAGCGAAATGCACATGGTAAAGCAGGGATAGAAACCAGGCATGCAATTCATTCGGAGTCTGGTCGTCACAATGCACTCTGTGCAACTGGGGAGGTATTGTGCCGCCTCTCTTGCATCATTGTAATGATCCGGCCCTGGATGTCCACGTTTTGGTTGTCTCTGGTGAGCTTCCGGTCAGTGAGCCTATGGTGCGGAACAATGCAACGTATGCTCAGGCCGTGACTGAAGGCTTGCTGCAAGTCACCATGGTCATTCTCATATCTTTTCATTGTCACAAAATGCAGGGAGCACACAAGAATTCTCAAATGCTTTTACAACTCCATTATAACTCCATGTTTTATGCTTTTATTTTTACGTAGAGCATTAATATGGAAGCTACAGTTACTTTCTGGGACCATCCTTCTCTTGTACAAGCACATGCTTTATGTCTGATTTTAAAATGGTGGTAATTATCCACTGCTTATAATGCAACACCATTTCTTCAGTGCATGGGAGCACCAAAAGGACATTTGTAGCTGAATTTTTTTTAATCTCCGTTTGTTGTCTCTGGACCACCGCTTTATAAATGTGGTGTCAATGGGGGGTTGGGGGCAGGGTATGTTGTCATCATCAGTGCTGGCTTCACATGTAATAATTGCAGCCGTGCATTCAACTTGCATCTTTGACAGCAGTAGTAGTATGTGGGCTTGTAAGGCAGATTACAATAAAGTAAAATAAAAGTGAGTGTAATAATCTGGACCTGCCAGAACAGGCGCAGATTGTCGCAGCAGTGTTGCTGTCATAGCAAAAATAAGTGTCTGTTTTCGTAGTGTCGTAAAATATGGTTAAATATTTTACGCATTGGTGTGCATACTTGGTGGGGGTCGCTCGGTTATGATGTTGAGCTCCCTCTGCTCACTGTTCGCCAATCTTCTTTCCTCCTCTGCAGGGCAAGATAGCCTGTGCCAGCATCCTCAGCGGGCTGTATGCACACGGTGTGACTGAGTGTGACAATGTGCTCCTAGTGTTGGGAGTGAGCAGTAAGCTGACGGACAAGGAGCGGGATGTGGTGTTGCCTCTGCTGGTGCACGGCTTTCGGGACGCAGCTGCGCTGGCGGGCACCAGCGTGACTGGGGGACAGACGGCCCTCAACCCTTGGCTCATCATAGGAGGCTGCGCAACGAGCTGCTGCCATCCGGCCGAGTTCATCTCGTGAGTGTGCCTCGGTCATAACGAACAGCCACGCAGTTGAATGCACAAGAAGGCTGTTGGCACACAGCGCATGCAAGATGAAGCACGGAATGGCCTCCTTCTGTGCCAATAGTCCTCTTGTTCATTCAGCAGTGCTGACGTTCACTGTACTCCGCCCCGCCGCGGTGGCTCAGTGGTTACAGCGCTCAGCTGCTGACCCGAAAGACGCAGGTTCGATCCTGGCCGCAGCAGCTGAATTTCGATGAAGGCGAAATTCTAGAGGCCCATGTACTGTGCGATGTCGGTGCACGTTGAAGAACCCCAGGTGGTTGAAATTTCCGGAGCCCTTCACTACGGCGTCCCTCATAGCCTGAGTTGCTTTGGGACATTAAACCCCAATAGACCAAACCAAACCAATGTTCACTGCAAACCAACACCAACTGGAATATTCAAGACTTCTTTGTGTTTTTCTCGTCTTTTCACTGGCTTTGAGAGCACCACCATTAATATATAAACCCCCTGTACACAGAGGTGTGAAATTTGAAAGTTGAAAATCAGTCTAGGCATTGTTGCAAATGTTTGGCAAGGGCAGATGTTTAGGCGTTTCTGTATTTTGTAGCATGTACGTTGCAGTAAATTGTGAGACTTTTTTTTTTCATCCTAAACATAATTTACTGTTATTCCAAACCGGACAAGCGATTCTGTTGAAATAAGTGGTTTTTTTTATATGCATATGTTATGTGCATAGTTCGGCACAAAGTGCCTTTAAAGTGTTAAAAGGATCACCAGCTGTAAGGCACTCCGGAGCCTCTAAAACAAAAACTGCAGTCTTTGTGTGGATAAAAGTTGTATATGAAGAACCCAGAAAGAAGAAAAAGGGAGGAAATTTTGCAAGCAAGACTTCAACATTTTTGTTTTTGGAAGAGGCATAAAAAGTGAAACCCTAATTCAGAAGGGCGATTTTTCAGGATATTTGCCCTTTGTTTTGTAAAAATTGAAAGTGTCTTTAGGAAATCAGTGCACAGCATTTCCTCCCCTTAAAGATGAAGAGTTGCTGCAGACCCTCATGAGAATTGGCCAGATTTAGGCACACTACAGTTTCTGATAATCTGTCGATCACACTGGTGAACCTTCTTAAATGACAAAAGTTGTCATGAAAAATTGACGACTACTTACCCTCGGGATATGATGAGTGATCAGTGGTAGCTGGAGCGGGAACACAATACTAACACTGCCACTGGTGAGGCTCCAATAGCTGTTATAGCCTATGAATGATTGAGCGAATTCGTAGCTACCATATTTACTCGCATAATGATCGCACCCCCGAATTTTGTTGGCAAAATTCAGTTTTTTTTATTCCCCGCCTAATGATCACACCCCGAACTTGCCGCGGCAATTGGTCGACGATGTCAAGTCTAACCGACGATGATCGTATTTGCTTATCTGTCTGACAGGTGGCACATGCAGATTACCATCTTGCTCTGTCAGCATTGCAGCGGCAGCCGCCTGTTGGTTCACCTGCGGTCACACGGGAAGTCTAAATGCGGTTATGCTTAACCGTGGATACCACACTTTACTGCGGTTATCTCGAATCATGGTTCGCCGTTGTCGCAAGTCTCGCCACCGTTCTGGGTTGTGGTGCAACGAAGTGACGTGGTGATCCAGCTAAACTTTATTGTTCTCGTAAATAATAAGCCCTGGGATACGGGAACGTCAAAAAGGAATCCTCCTTGAGGATCGCAGGCCTGTACCGAGTTGCTGGTAGGAGTAATAACTGCGATACAAGCTAGTTTTACGTTCGCAGCCGCTTAGCAGCTGCCCAATCTTCATGCATGCCAGCACCGCTGCGAAGGTGTCACTGAAATCAATCGTATATATTTCTTTTAATATGAAACAATGAGGTAGTGAGTAAGGCAGCACCATAAGTAGAACATTCATTACAGCGTTGTAATTCAAAACATTCAACATTCAAAAGCGCCGTCCACTGTGACTTCGATACGAAACAAGTTAGGCCTAGCGACGACTAGAAAGTACAGAGTGCTGTCGTCCGCCGCGCTCGTGGGCGGCACCATTGCGGTAAGCGCGCGGAATCCAGTGCTCCGAGCGTTGCGAACGTGTCACCTACCGATGCGGCAGGGACCGGACATTTTCGGCGGTAAAATGCGTAGCTTGAGCGCCGCGGGACGTTGCTGTTGTACGCTGTTGTATGCTTTTGCCGCGCTATCGGATGAGATCGAAGGCCGCATAAAAGCGCCGTCGCGCAGCACTATACACACTGCCTATTTTGATGCGTTGCTCTTGGAATGTGATTTAGTGCGAAGAAAGTACGTTCTTGAAGTGGGCCAGCCCTTGCGCTTTTCTCCGTACATAACAACGTAAGTCGAGATCGCCAAGATCGGTTCGCGATAACCGCGGGTAGCGCACACGTGTGATAAGGGTTGTCTGCCTGCAACTTGTTTGCGTTTGCGGTGCTCAAAAATTCTTTTTTTTTAAATTTACCCCGCGTAATGATCGCACCCCTAAATTTGCGTCAATTTTTTGAAAAAAAAAGTGCAATCATTATGTGAGTAAATACGGTAAGTAGTAGTGCACTCAGCATCACGGTTTCCGTCGGGGCTTCCAGTTGAAATTTCATCACCCATGTTGGCCTTCACCGGAGGGTGCAGACCAGGGGAGGGTGCCCCTGAGCCCACTACTTTTTATCTTTTTGCTCTGATTCCTCCTGCACCGGTTCAAATGAGGCATTGTGGACTGGACAACGAAATGCGAAACTGGGGGAACTAACCTAATACAGCTAGCACTTCAGAATAGTGAGCACGAGCTTCCTCTGCTGGAATCTGGCGTCTGCCCTTTTGTGAACGCTCGGGTGACCTGCGTGCGTGTTGTCATCCCAGGGCGGACAATGCTGTGGTGGGTGACGTGCTGGTGCTGACCAAGCCCTTGGGCAGTCAGGTGGCGGTGAGCGCCCTCCAGTGGCTGGAGCAGCCGGAACGGTGGAACAGGGTCCGCCTGGTCGTGGGCGAGGACGACGTCCACAAGGCGTGCCACCGGGCCCGCGATTCCATGGCACGTCTGAACCGC
Organism: Amblyomma mixtum; assembly: GCF_055824585.1. Taxonomy (NCBI): domain Eukaryota; kingdom Metazoa; phylum Arthropoda; class Arachnida; order Ixodida; family Ixodidae; genus Amblyomma; species Amblyomma mixtum. The sequence continues at coordinate 16,155,312 of NC_143018.1, read as the reverse complement.
ACAGGTATACTGTGCTGTTCGAGACTACCACCGTAAAAACACAATTGTAGTCGACCCCCCTCCACCCCTCTTATATCGCATGACAAGAAAGAAAGGCATGCCTGAGCACATTTCAAATTGAATTATTGGTCACTGGATTATTCGTCTACACTTGCGCCATTGTCCTCATTAGTGCTGCCGTCATCGTCGCTGCTGCAGTCCCACAGCACGTTGTTCTAACATCGTCATCCAGCAAAATCCTCCACTTCACAAGCATGTGTAGCACGTCACCGTTCCACGAAATCTCTCACTTCGCAAACAGCCGCACCACGACATCGTGTGGAACAGCTGAAAATTTTCCCTCGCTGCAGCTGCTGCACCTGTATTGCCTGTTCTGAAGCGTCGAACTTGTGGCCCAGTGCAGTTGTGCGTTTCTTCGGCGTAAAAAATGACAGCCACCTTGAATGTAGCCATGAACGAGCGTCGAACGCTTACTGTCCCCGGAGCACGAATGACGATTGGTGAAGCACTGCAATAAAAACTGGTAAAACATGGCCGCAGTACCAAAGAGAAACTCTGTGTGAGCAGCGCCGGCTCTTCCATCAGCTACCAACACTCCCTGCAATTGCTGCCATTCCGAGTGGCAGTGCTGCCACTGTTGGAACAGCAGCCCTTTCATCAACGATCGACACACCCATGAGCGATGAGTTTGCAGTTAAAAGTAAAGAAAAAAAAAAGGAAATACTTCCGAACAAGTGTGCTGAGTAAACAAATGCGATTGGGTTGAGCCATAGAGCAAACATAAAATTGCAATCACTCTGTAGCATCTCTGCTATCACATTTGTCTCGCTTTTATTTATAGTGCCATGCTTTGGTTTCAATTGTAAGTTAACACCCCTCCCTGACGCTTCCAATTTTCAAGTAAAAAAAAAATAGGTCGACTTACAGTTGCGTAAATGCAGTAGTTGTCAGCGAAATGCAGTGAAATAAGCTTTTTTTCGTCCACATCCTCCTTGCGCACACAGCTGGTACTGAAGCATATATCGCATCGCTTGAACATTCCTTCAACTTTTCTGCTTGTTCACCTTTGCTCCGTGTGCAGCTGCGCTCTTGATGCACAAGTACAATGCCCACGGTGCCACGGACGTGCGGGGTGGCGGCCTCCTGGGCCATGCACAGCTGCTGGCCCGGGCACAGAAGAACGATGTCTCCTTCGTCATCCATAACCTGCCAGTGCTGGCCAAGATGGCTGCCGTAGCCAAGGCCTGTGGCTCCACCTTCCAACTGCTGCAGGGTTTTTGCCCCGAGACTTCCGGTGAGTTGCGCACAGCTGCTGAATAACTGCAAGAGGCAGCCAGGGTGGCTTCAGACTGGGTCGAACTCCAGTCCCTTTAGTTACATAAACGGGAGCCGTAGAAAAGGTCTCAGCTTTCTGTCTGCTCCTGACATCTGGAGGGTGAAATAAAAATTTAGATTTGATAGGGCCGATATTGTTCCATCTTGAAGAAGAAGGTTCAGTGCTATTGTTATGGCCGGTGTAACTGGAAATTTTGATTTAGGCCGGCAATGCTTTATTGGAAACGGCCAAAATTGTCAATGTCAAGAACTTGGGAACTTAGTTTATAGTACAACGTTACAGAGAAACTTAGTTTTTGTAACATTACAGGTTTGTAATGAAAAGAAGGTGCTGAAAATTTTGTTGCCTGTTCATATTAGGGCACAAATATTGATTCTTCCTTGTTTTTGCCCATCCTGCCTGGACCATAATATGAGGTCTGCAGTATTATGTATAATAAATTTAAAGGGAGACTCAGGACAGCTTCATCTAATTTTTGTTGTAAAGCTGGTAAAATGGCTGCCCTAAATTACGGTGTGCCCGTCACATGATGTCCATTTCAGTTGTTTGGGTGCAGTTTCAGTTCTTAATAAAGTCCCTGCAAAATTAAGGTGTCGTCTTCACCCACTCTAAACAACTTGACGGGTATAGCTTACAGAATATTGATGCTATGTTGCAAATGTGCTCAGCACTTTAAAGTAACTTAATGTAAGATGTATAGCATTAATACAAAATATGCATAGTCATGCCTTGTTGTAGTCGTGACTCATGAATCATAGTCATTCTGCAACGTAGCATGACTCTGCACTTTAATGCTTTGATATTCTCACACGTAAGTAGTCATAAGTGGCTCTGCTGAATGGTTATATTATGTTACAAATGTGCTGCATTTTAAAAGGATTTCTGGAAACTAAGAGACCACTGGCACCAATGAGACATCTGATTAACAGTGCGGAGTATGCTAGGTCAAGGAAGGTTGGTGACATCGCTGTAAATCTCCATATATCAACTGGTTTTTGCAGTTTATTCAAACTGTAAATGTTATTAAAGCTACTGATTGCATAAAAATGAGGAAGCTTGCATCGTTTTCAAAATGGTACCTTTCCAAAGCTTGCATACTTTTCACATTCGCTGTTCATGGGTATTATTGGCATTTTTTCAAAACTGTCCTCTGGAATCCGCTTTGGAAACTGGTTTTCATGCTTCCAGTGGAGGTTCTTTTTTACAGATGTATTTGTTAGAGAAAGTCGTTCAGAAGACTGTGAAGGAAAATGAGAGGAGTATTCGGGCACTCCAGCTTGGCATTATGAGGAGAGGGAATGGGCGGTAGTTGTCACAGGAAGCACTCCACGCTTCGGCGCTCGAGTCTGGGCACTTACTGTTTCAAGGAGGAGGTTGCAAGGAGGAGAGGCATATTCATTCTGTTAGTAATCTCCTTCATCAGGGGCCTTCATCTTTATAGCCTTGGGGTACTCCAGCAAGTTTCAGAAGGCGCTGAGGGCATTCACATTTATTCACTTCCATTCTTTCCTTGCTGACATACTGTATAGTGCGGAATATAGGTCGAGGTTTTTTCCGAAAAATATTCCCAAACGGTCACCCCTCGACTTATATACCGGCCTTTGCCACAAACTGAATAGTCGTCTGGCAACATGTGCGAGCCGCGGACATTTTGGCATCCGCATAGTTATCGCTTCCATGCTGACGATTCTTTCCTTCCTCTTTGTCAACCGACGCGGCTAAACGCTGACGGCGGTAATCGTTCTTGGCATTGTAACATGTTAATTTCACGACAGCCCGCAAAATGAGTGCCGGTACTCGACATGAGTTCACCGCGGCGTTTAAAAGAAAAGTTATCGAATTCGCCGAAGAGTATGGGAACATGTCCGCCCAGCGACACTTTGGCGTCTCGGAGAAGATGCGGCGGGAGGACGGAGCTTGTTGTCATTCCTGGGGGGCATGACTTCAACACTTCAGCCACTGGACGTCGTGCTGAATAAGCCCTTCAAAGACCGCGTGCGTGAACCCTACAATCAGTGGATGGCGAGCGACAACCCAAATACTCCAATCGGCCGGCTGCGCAGGCCGCCTCTCGCCACTGTGGCCACCTGGGTGGCTCAGGCTTGGCGCTCGCTGCCCGACGATATGGTGGTGCGGGCATTCAAGAAATGTTGCATTAGCAACTCGTTGGACCTATATTCCGCCTCGACCTATATTCCGCATTATACGGTACATGTGAAAAAGGACATGCAGAGTCATCACCCCTCAAGGAAATCTCAAATCCAGTTAATAATTCTGGAATTTAAAAAACAAGAACCGCACAAGTGAAAGGACACAGGAAAGAAGCTGACAGAATGACCGCGAACTTGCAACAGTTTGTTGAAGCAAACATGTCCAGGCGGTGCAAAGTTTGAGAGCCGTCCGGGTATCTGTGTGAGCTGGCATGACGTGCTGAGTAGAATAGGCGCAGTGATGCGGTGGCACGAGAACCATCTTTTTTTAAAAACCACGTCTTTAACAACCACACGTTGGGACACAGCTGAAATTTCTCGTCACCATTTTTTAGCACCGCAACAGTGGTGCTTGCAATTTGATTTTTTTTTTTTTTCGCCACAGGTGGCCTTTTGATCTGTCTCCCCCGAGAGCAGGCAGCAGCCTACTGCAAGGACATCGAGAAACAGGAAGGATACCAGGCATGGATCATCGGCATCGTGGAGAAGGGCTGTCGGACTGCACGCATCATCGACAAGCCTCGAGTGATTGAGGTGCCCTCCAAAGACAGGGAAGGTGAACTCTGGTAGCACACCATTGACGAGGCAAACTGTGCGCCGCGTGCGGTCCCTCGGCACCGCAGCAGCTGTGCCCATTCTCTGCAGCTCAGCACCGTCACCGCTTTCCAGCAGCAGCACAAGTCCAGCATTGATGTTCCTTTCGTCTTGCAAGACGCGATCACCAACTGGGGAACGACCTGCTCTGTGAATCGGTTGTGCATTGCCGAAACCTGTTTGGTGGGGGCAAGCAGCCGACTGGGGAGTTGCCTTCCTCCGACAAGCTGCATCTCGTCATAGTGACGGGGTTGTGCATCTTTTGATGTGTATGGGATGTGCCAACAACGAGGAGTCAGGTATAGCCGTGGCTTTTGTGCGTGGACAGTCCCCTGTGCATTTTTCACGCGCCTCTCCGGCTGCACTGCATTCACTGCCATTTTCATGTGTGTCAGTTTTCTGGGCTTCCGTCTTTCGCAGCACTAAATCCTGCGCTAATCTTGCATTTACAGGCGACCACATGCATTTTGTTGAATAAGCGAAATACCGAAAGGCAAGTAGTTGCTGAATTCGGGCAGAAATTTAACCATATCTCTGACTTCAGTCAGCAGTATGTTTGATTGTAGCTTCCCTGCAAAACTTTGTGATCTGTACATGCTAGGAGCCACAGTTATGCATTGTTTTTTTGGGGGATAAATGTGAAGGTAACGTAAAGGTGTAGTGTAAAGATGTGTAATGCAGACAGTGGTGAACAAATGTTTCCTCGCACATTTGTGGGCAGAGTGTGAGGCCACAAAAAGAGATGGACTTCCAAAGGGAAGTGCCTGACATTGCACTGATTCATTTAGTTTTCCTTTCCACGTGGTTGTATTTGAGCCAAGGAGTGCGTTCCAACAAAAGAAAACTGGCGCACTATTTGTTTTTTTTTTTCCTTTGTGACAGCTAACTGGCCTATTATCAGGTTCGTTAGAGCTGCTTTTAACTGCTTGACAGCCAGTTCAGAGAACTGCACATGCTCTAGTCTGCTTGTTGGCACAACAGTGAAGTTGACGAATCCGCGCATCTACTGAGACTACCGAGCAGCTCTCGGGCAACGAGTTCTTCCAGACTGCCGAGCCGCTGCTTTGGCAACCACTGCTCAAGGTACCTGTCCGCTGCAGCCAAGTCACTGCGGTGCTGGCTGCTGCTACCACCCAACTGTTTGTTTCCAGGACCCACATGTGCTGTGGAGCTGGCAGTGTATAGTGTCAAACTGTGTGTTGGTGAAAGTGGGTTTCAGGCTCCTTGGCCAGATAGTGTGTGCGTGGTGTGGACTTTTCTTTCTCCTTTTAGGATTGTGTTTAGTTTTGGGTTGGTTGTTTGGCTTTCTCTTATGTTTTTATATTGTACTGTTTGTGCCGTGTTTGTCTTGCAGTTCATTATATTTTATTTTCTTTGTGGCTGTACAAAGTTGTCCACTTCTGTGGTGAACAAGCGAGTCATGGTCTGCAAGGCACGGGTGTGGAAGGACCCTATCGCAGTGTTTTGCGTCATCTGCTGCAACACAGAAGCACGCCTTGTCAGTCAAAAGTCAGTCATCGCAAAATGCTTTCTATGCTGGAGCGTTGCTTTAGAGTACTTTTTATCAAGGACTGAATGGTTCTCTTCACTTTTAGCAAAAAGCAAATGGCAGCGAAATATTCACTCTTCCTTAATAAGTAACAGTTTTGTGCAACACAAACTGCCATGGATGCTGTAAAACAAGAACTTTCTTTGGACCTCTAGTATAAACTCAGCATTGTTTAATAGCCTAGAGCCAATGGTTTGTGCAAAGTTCAACCTCAGCGTTGAATTGTACTGTGGGAAGGTGCATTGTGTGTGAAGAAAATGGGTTATTGTTAAAAAATTGGAGGACGCTTAAGCTTCGTCTTTTAAGAGTGAAACGCAGCAGTGTTATCGGGTCCCGGTTGCATCACCTTCTCATTCGCTTGTCATTGTCTTGAGCCGCACAGCAACCTAAGTCTCATGACACAACACACTTTTATACGTCCTCAGCCTGACTTTGTTGTTTGGTATGGTTTAGGTTATGGAGTTTTAACATCCCAAAGCAACTCAGGCTAAGAGAGACTCTCCACACTGGCTTAACGCATGCATGTCCAGTCGCCGCTGCCTGCCCATCTGAAGCCTGAAAAGTTCATGAAGGGTTGCACCCATGCTGCCGCTCACCAGGGCAAAACCATAGTGTTATCACCGAGCTCCGTGTTCAGACCAGTTGACGTCTTAAAAGGTTTTGTCTGTCAGTTCTCCAAATTCAAATCCACTACCCCTTTGCAATGTCAGTGGACGTTAAGGAACCCCCAAGTCGCCAAAATTACCGAAGCCCTCCACTACAGCGTCCCTCATAGCCTGAGTCGCTTTGGAACTTAGAACTTCATGAACCTAAACTTAAAGCGAACACGGTAATAATACCACCTATTGTACCTCAACAGAAGCTATTCTTATTTACTTTCGTCTCTACGACATAGATCGCGATGATTTGCCACACCTTACGGCAATCATTTGAAATGCTTTGTAGAGTAGAACGTGATTATCAGGTCCCGTTTCAAATTTTGCGTACTTATAATTGCTCATGTACGCATCAGTACACAAAGACACTTAATGAAGTAAAAACCATGACGCATTCACTTGGTCCACTTTTATTCAGTTTGAAACCATGAGCCTTCATAGTGTGTTCTGCGTGTGCTCACCTCGCAATCTGAAAGACCTGGTTTTGATTCTTCATATCTCAGCAGGATTTTTTTATTTTGAGGTTCTCGTGTTACGCTGCCAACGCCAGTACCGGCTTTTCTGCGATGTGGGGCCCTTAACGCTATCGTGTTGACTATACCACAAGGAATATTCTCAGTGACTTTACAGACTTCTAATCATTCATTGATAATACTGAACCAAACCATTACGTAAGCAAATCATAAAAGATACTTCCCAGAACGTGCACTCAGTGGTTGTGTAAGATGACACATCATGTCCGGTACTAGTGATGGTGCCTGAGCACCACAGTTCAACAAGTTCTAATGGCCCAGTACCAGAGAACAAAGCAAGCTACGTTCGCTTCATCACAGCGCATGTACAGTAAAACCTCGTTGATATGTTCCCGGTTCGTGCGCTCAAAATCGCGGACATTAAAAATGTCCTTTAGAATTGCATTGTGTTTCTCCCGGTTAACACTTTCACGGATAACACGATTTTCCAACTACTACGTTAAAAAAATTCCGACTAACTGTGGTCGTATAATATGTTTTTTTGAGCAACTGCACATGTGCAAACATGTAAGTGGGCCGAACTTGAGGGTACCCGACACGAAGAGCTAAACTGCAGTGGCAGTCACCCGCCGTGGTGGCTTCTGTGCGGTGCCTAGGTGTAAGTTGGTGAAGCATCACCACAATCACCAACAAAATAAAAATGGCACGCTAGCATTCGAGACAGCCGTTTTTGCGGGGACACGACTTGAAGAGGAGAAATGGTAAGGTTTATTCGCTTTGCATAAGGCAAGTTGGTGAAGCATCCATAACTACAGCGAGCGGGGCGGGTCTGGGAACGCCGCCTAAAAAAACACGCTGCGACAATCAGTCACCGCGATGGCTTCCCTGCAATACTTAGGTGCAAACGGGCGAAGCATCCAATAATGAAGAGATTTTGGTTACTTTTGTCATTGCTGTCGCCGGACCAGATGCGCTACGAATTCTTTCCGCGCCTAAGACAACGCAAACTCTGTCTGAATTCTGCGAGCACTAGAATGTGATCTGTTCCGATCTTGTGCCAAGACGTGCTAATCGACATTTTTGTAAATTGAAATTGTTGATAAATGTCTTTGTACCCCATTCAAGAGCTACATTTTTCAAAATTTGGCAGTTTCGATCATACATTCTCCCGTGTGTTAGGTATTCTCGCAATTTTATTTTTAAAACGACTGTACTGTGCAGGAGTGCTGCTTTGCTGCTGTCCGTAACTGCACATTTGCATGTTCACTCCAGAAATGGACAGCACTGTACAGCACTGCAAGAGATGGCTATTAGTGTGAAAGCACTCATACAATCGTCGGAGTCAAGCAAAAATCTTGCTTGTGTGTCTTGCTTGTGCATCGCTCGTGGCTTTAACTGGGGTGCTATGCGGCAAGAATTTTGCCCGAGGCACCCTAAAATCTGACCTTGGCCAATCTGGACCAAAATCAATGACCAACCATAATTGGGCATGCCTGACACAATGGAGACCTACAAATTTGGCTCGGGTCAATTCCAAAAATTTTGCCCGTGTTACCCTTAAATTTGACCTGGGCCGATACGGACCACCCATGAAAAATTAGTTCACATTTTCTAGATTTGTGACATCTCGTTGCTATGCTGTTGCTTGTGGCATCGCCATTTACTCCACTGCACTTTCACATTTCATGCATCGGTTTAAGCAGAGTTAAACCCCAGCAGATTTTTTGGGTGTAATATAAGGCTTGCTGTGACTCGTGTATAGAGCTGCAAAGTTGCATTTGTCACTCCTACAGAAAATATGAGGCTTTCAAAACACTCATATTTTGCTTTCGTGTACAGCCTGCTCGTTTTCTGAAAACATGAGTTATCAAATATATCAAGAGCTATGTATGTCTGCTTTGCACCTTTTGAGGTTGTTAGTTTGGATTCCACCTGTGGTATGGTTTGGTTGTCGTCTACTTTCTGTGAGCCGCTGCGGTGGCTCAGTGGTTAGAGAGCTCTCGGCTATTGTACTGGAGTTCCCGGGTTCAAACCCGGCCGCGGCGACCGCGTTTCTATGGAGGCGAAATGCAAAGGCGCCCGTGTGCTGTGCGATGCCATTTGCACGTTAAAGATCACCAGGAAGCCGAAATTATTTCGGAGCCGTCCACTATGGCACCCTTTTCTCTCTTTCTTCTTTCACTCCCACATCTCGGTGCCCACCGAGATGTAAGGCAATTGCTGCGCCATGTCCTTTTCTCAAAAACCATTTTTTTTTTTCGAAGAGAATGGCAGGGTGCTAACGTTTTTAAACCGACTACAGGACGTGCGAAAGCGCTTGACGCAACACCACCTCAAACGCAACCACATGAAAAAGACACCGCACGAGCAGCGCGCGTCTATCGCCGCCGCGCGGTTTCTCGCGTCAATCCGGCGCCGCTGGCTCTCGCGCGTCAGGAGCGGGGACTGCGGAGTGCGCCGGTGAAGGGTCCGTTTCTTGGAGCAACAGCGGCGAGCAGACTTCCTCCCTGAGACCGAGAGAGGGAACATGTTGGAAGAGTTAGCGGCCGGTTTACCGGCGGCGCCGCGAGCCCACCCCACTCTCTCCACCCCTCTCGTAGCGCCATTGCGGCTCATACCTCGGGTTTTTCAGCTTTGCTAGTGCAGTAGCGCTTTCGCGCTTAAAAAGTAGCCGTGTTGATGATTTCGGTGCACAGGTACACGGCAGTACGTGCAGGATTCTGGTAGCCACCAGAACTTCCGCGGTCTTCCCGAGTTCTTCTTCCATGACTCCTTTACTGTGGCCCATTCTCTCTAGCGTATGCGCAGAATGGTTTCATTTTTGGCGACAGTTATAGAACTTGCAGTTGGACAAGAAAAAATTGGTCGTCCGAAGCCGGAATGCACGCGAGCTTTGCCTCTCTTAAATTAGCTGAGGTTTAGCTCTGGTTAAACCGGGCAAGTCGCGTAAGCAAGCAGCAACTGTTTTGCCCGAGGCGAACGCGAGTATTTATTCCCCGTTTCCATCCCGCTTCCTCTCTCCACATTCCGACACATGCGTCGAGAGCGCGCGACTAGGCAGCGGCGTCGGCGCAGCGATGCTCCTGCCGCCTGGTAGAGCGCATCAGAAACTGTTGCTATGGCAACGGCGCGCCATCTGTTTGACCTCGGCTACTGCCGGGAGCTGCGCGACGACTCGAAACCTGGCGGAGTATTGCTTACGCAATAAAAATCGGCAATGCCTTAGCTCGATTATGCCGGTATATACGTAGGGAAAGCCAAGCCGCCTCAACTTTGGTTGCGGCGCACGCGAGCTCTCTTTTTCAATCCTCCGACATGTTACCAGGCATGCGACACAGCTGGCGAAGTGAGTAGAGGCGAGCGCTACGGCGAGGCGCGCGGGGTGACGTCATACCAAACGGCGGCGAGGCGCGCGATGTGATGTCATGCCAGATGGCGTGGTAGCTTCGGCGGTTGCTAGGCAACGGCTCAAGGTCGGTCTCTGTGCCTGCTCGGAGTACCGCCACAGCGAAATAGCAAGTTCGTGGCCAATGTAGCTTTCGCTACAAAATCCTCCTCCCCTCGGTGGCTCAGTGGTGCCTCGGTGGCCAAGTACCCAGGTTCAACCCAAGTGGGCGCGGCCGCGTTTCGATGGAGGCGGAACACAAAAGGCGTCCATGTGCTGTGCGATGTCCGTATACGTTAAATGTCCCCATGTGATCTAGTTTATCCGAAGCCCCGAGAAGCATGATTTAGACCGCAACTTTCTTTTGGCAGCAACGCTTGCCGACTGTTAGCTTTGGAATATTCGGAGCTTGAGCCTGATAATAAACGGTCGTCGGGCAGACAGGATGCTGCATAATACTGATGCACAAACCGCTTGATGAAACACATAATGCAGGACTCTTCAGGATGTCGGTTGTCTAAATTTAGCGAAAAACTTGGATTGCCTTGAGCCACATGTGTGGTGGTAAATCCTGCATGATAAATTTCGGCTCTGTGTTCGGGCAGTGGTCCGTGTGCAACATAGTGCTTCAGCCGTGGGTACCTCGATGTGCGCGCCCTCGCGGGGTGGTCATTCTTTGAATGGGTCAACGACGCCTTTCCGAGCGGCGGCGTTGCCCACGCTTCACTAATCTTCAGTGCTACAGGTATGAAAAGACGCGCGCATGGCGTTTTTTGGGCAAAATGCCTGGGTGTTGTGTGCCCCAATGCACGAGCCACGCGCGAAGTGACTGGAAAATGTTCGGATTTCCGAGAAGCCAAACTACTTCTGACTTGCAAAGATCAAGCGTGACAAGTGGCAGCCGACGGATTGGTCGTGTTTGTGCAGCGTAAGTAATGCCATTTTTGTATTTGTCAAGTTGGCCATTCATTTTCGTGCTTTTGCCCGCGGCATATTCTGCATACATTCTTGATCTCTTGCTTATACTATATGTGCGCTTACAACTGGTTGAATTTCTGGACTACGTTAATGCTTTGCTGCAGGTATTCTGTACAGGTTGCGGTGTGCGTAAGGATGTACACACTGTGCCATCCGCCTCACCAACGCTTTGTGCACGTTTGTTTTGCTTACAGTGAAAATGGTATGTTCGTGATGCAGTGGCATGTAGAGAGAGCTTGAAGCTTGCTCTTAGAGCGCAGCTCTCAGGCGCCCGTTCTTCCGCGTCGTAGTCTTCGGCGTGGACGTAGCCGGTTGTCCAAGTAGCTGAGCGAAACGCCACTTGCCTGCAGCGGTGCATAGCTGCGCTCAAATTTCGTGTTACCGTCTATCGTAATCGCGTCTGTCATTTTTTTTTCTTCCTATCGATGCAGTGCGATTCCGGGAACTTCAGTTGGTTTTGGGCTACTTTATAGCGTGGCGAATGATGTGTGACGATGAATTGATGGTTATTTGGTCGTTTAACTGCAGAAATTTCTTGAGGACAATGGCCGATTTAGGTAGAATAGAAGACTTGTCCGCAGGCCCCGAGAACTATGTGCACAACGTGAGGCAAAGAACGAAGGCATGTGACGGAAAAAAAAAAGAGCTGAGCTGAGTGCGGTCGTTTCAGTTGCTGTTTTGAGCGCATGGATGGTGTTACAGAGTGCCACTTTCATTTTTTTAAATGACTGCTTAGTCCACCGCCCGTGCTCCGCCTGTAAATCTAGCCTACATACTGAGGACTTATATTTTTTACTCTTGTTATGCTCAGCTAGCATATTGTCATGTGTGGAAGCAAAGCACAGTCCCCCCCCCCCCCCCCCACCTCGTAACAAAACTATTGACCAAACTTGTGCTCTACCTGAAGTAACGGGGCAAACGGCGGAGCTGGCGAGTGCCGTCGCTGGCAGGCGAACGGTATGGCATGGGGCCGTAGCGCCGCAGTCTGAGCGCGCCTGGTTTATCGCTCCTCTGCGAGCCGTCGGCGAACAGGCGTGTGGCCATGACAAAGCTTAATAGCAAGAGCGCAGTAGTCGCGCGAACTGAAGAGAAGTGCACAGACCGTCCGGCCGCATTCGACAACAGGTGACCCGCCACGGTGGCTCAGTGGTTACAGCTGGCCCGAAAGACGCGGGTTCGATCCCGGTCGCGGCGGCCGAATTTCGATGGAGGCGAAATTCTAGAGGCCCGTGTACTGTGCGATGTCAGTGCACGTTAAAGAACCCCAGGTGGTCGAAATTTCCGGAGCCCTTTAGTACGGCGTCCCTCATTCGCACTTTTCAGCAACGGTGGCGCCCCCACGCGGTTCTTTTCCGAAGCGGTCTACCGGTGATCGGCGTTCGCAGTGCAGGCAGCTACACTTCGCGCAATGGATGTGCCGGCGCGAAAAGTGTGAAGCGATCGTTTGTGTAGTGTCCCCCGGTGCAAAAATCGTGCCGGGTGAGATGAACTGAGCCTGTGCAGTTCCTCTAGGTACAAAAAATTGAAAGCCCGTTGAAGCTTGGAGCTGTAGATCGGAAATAAAGTGAGTGATTCAAATTCGATGGTCGTGTACTGTGAGAAATCTAGAAAGATTTCTTCTGGCGTTATCTCGGTGAGCTAGCCGCCACAGCGTGACTGGTTACGGCGCTCCTCGGTCCGGAGTTTCATGACTTCAATCAAGGATCTTAGCCCTCTGCGACCACGGCTGACAGCCGGCACCGTGTCGTCGCTACAGATTACCGAGTACTCTCACGACATGGCGTCAAGAATAAAAAAAAAAACACAAGCCGGTTAGAGAGTTTGCATATATTCGTTTTAAAGGTGTGGTTTGAATGTGAACAGTTGATGTTCTGACCGTGGTGCTCATGAAACATTTAAACGTAGCGGACCCCTGTGCACAGTAATGTTTTGCGAAACGTTCTGTATTTTTCGCTCGTTAGCATGGTCACGAGTTCTGCAAATAGGGCGACGTTAAAGCACTAGATTAGTGCCGGTCGTGGCTGATTACTGTAATTTACAATATGCAGTCCCCACGTGTCAGCAGGGCTCAATTATTTCTGAAAAACATTTTGTTCACTAGACTGTCCGCGTCCGATACACAAAGCCCAGAGGAGCAACGTGTGCGACCGGCGCATAAAATTTATCTGCACACACCCCAGAACGATATCCTAATAGAGTAAGCGTACGGAATTTCATTGCATATCCGGCGATACTGAAAGATACTGTACTGTCCGCGCCTATAGTTAGTGCGCCGCAAAGCGCAAAATTTCAGCTTTTTTTACATTACAGCCAGCGGACTGCATACCCGAAATTGCGGTACTTTGAAGCCAATTACTTAGCCATTAATGTTACAAAGTTTTAGCGCAAGTTAATGCAACAGAGGATCGAAAAGAGGATCATGAAAGTGCTTCCTTAGTCCCCTACCTTCCTTTGCGTTGTATGGTTTCAAGCTGTTAACGGATCATATGGCTGACATTGAAAGGTGTATCATTCCCTACGGCGCACCTCTGCATTTGTTCAGCGAGCGGCAGAATCGCTTCGACAAACGCCACAGGGTCGGGAGCTGCATGCTCCTTCATACGCACGCGCTTTCGTGGTACCTCCATCACCGCTCCGTTCTCCATGACGGCGACGCCGCCGCGCCACCTATAGGCGCTGAAAAGTGCGATTGCTTCGGGACGTTAAACCCCAATAAACCTAAACCAATAGACAACAAGTATACTGCATAGTTCGCGGCATTATCACCGATCAGTCAAACTTGGAAGATATATTTATGTCGTAAAAACCTTGACTGTAGCGAAAGTTT